>NW_024533612.1:0-37325 GCF_016097555.1 Gigantopelta aegis | reverse complement strand
TTATACAAAGAAACTGGATGTTTTTTATTAAAGTATATAAAGACATACCAGGTGTAAATTTATATCCTGTCATCAATTGAGTAATGATGGATTAAAGATAAATAATCAATTGTAATATCCCCTGTTAAGTTTACGTTTCAATGACTTTTTGAGTTTTTCAGGATTTTTTAACAATGTGTGACTGCAGGAAAGAGTGCTGGCACACCAATAAAGAGTTTTCATGTGGTACAACTTATACATATTAAGGTTAGTTTATCATGTTGCCTTTTTCCTGTTATTAAATGTTATAATTAGATAGGTCCAACTTCAGAGCAATTTTTAATGCATTATTTTGTATTATTATTAATGTTTTGTTAGCTTATTTTTCAGCACATTTATCTTTTAATTTCATTGTTATTCTAAAGTCTGTTCTAATGTCAGTTTAGATAATATTCTGTAGGCATTAGTAGGTGAATTATTATTATTCAGATCGTGTACCACGTTGTGTTGTTAAATCGAAAGTCGTATTGATTGTCGTGTTAGTCTAGTCCTACAGAGATATCTTTAAAGGTTCATTTCTTTCACATATTTATTGTGCTAATTATGTTGACATTAACTTTATCAGTAATACGAAATCAACCAGGTTTTTTACAATATTTAATAGAAACAGTTGAATTAGTACACTCCGTAAGATTTTAAGTTGTAATTGTTTTATATTTTGTGTTTGTTTTACCTCTAGAGTATAGTACTATTATTTACACATCATTAAGTGACTTTCATATGGTGAGTAGTTATTACCGTTCTACAAATTGGAACAAATAAAAAAAAGTTTAGTAGGTCTCAAAATAGTACTATAGATCTACAATATTGCAATGCATTCATTGGCGGAAGTTATACATAATATTTCAGAGATAAGTGCTATCATTCCTCATCCTCATAGTTATGATGCAAGCAACAGTACTAGTGACAGAAGTGGCAAGTTCTTATCGCGTCTACTTTGATATACTACCCCCTCTGACTTGCACAGTAGTACCATCTGAATCATCACAACACATCTAGTCTTAAACTCCCTAGAGATAGACCTAGTAATGGTTAGTTATATTACTACTGTTGTTTCAATGATTATCTTATTGTCCTAGTACTATCTGTTGAAGTTATTTGTTGTGTATTATTATTAGTATTGTTATCTTATTAGTACTAATAATAATTGTTATCTTAACTATAGTCGTAATCTTAAGATATAAAGGTCAAGTACTATTATAGTATAGTGAGTTGTACTATTACACTGTATGTATGTATTTGTGTATCTTACTTATAGTGTCCATACCTAAACAGAGTAGAGGTGAGACTAGTCCGTGATAAAAGAGATATTCTCAGTAAAAAATGAAAGCCTGTGGTACAATAATTAAAAGTCCCGTTCATCAGTCATCAATTGAAGTGTCCGAGAAACATATCATATAGTACAGTGTAACACAAACATCATTTTCTATCCCTTCCCAATTTTATGAGACAATAAATTAACACAATAATAAAACAAACTAACTAATATCTTTTAATTTAATTTTTATGTTTGAAACTTACCACATAGAGGACATATTTTTTATTTAAGAAAGAAATACTTCTTGCTACATATTGCAGAATGACACTGTTCACATGATGTTCTCATTATTTAAAACAATAAGTAAAATTGATGATTCTAATTATAGACTTTTTAAGTGTATGTGGTTGTTTATAACTGTACTGCTATTATTGGTGACAAGGACATCTAATTTTACAGTAAATGGAGACAAGATGATACGAACAGTAACCTTAAAACTATTATATTATAGTAAATGAATACCAGTAATATACACCTGCCAGAAAATGCTAATGGTAGTTACAGTTCCCTTTATGTATTAATGACATTGACAATTGTTTCTTCACTTATATTTTACTTGGAGTAATATGATATTAATGTATTCTGATGTGAATATTATTGAGAGAAAGTCCCGTAAAAAGTTTAATAGTAAAATAAAATTTGTTTGTTTAGCCAACTTATGGTTACTCGGGTTACTTTACATTGTTTACAAAATACACTGAAAAGGGTTAACACATATACGGTTTTGATTACTAATTACTAATGGAATTGGACAGTAATAATAACAAATAATATTATGCCAATTATATTTTGTATTGTTACTAGCCAATTCTTTCACTCACAGCAGGTGTGGATGAACAACATTTATCTAATATTCTATGATATTAATATGGGTAATTGTAATATAACAGCTGATTCTATTATCAAAAACTACATTGTACATCTACAGTAATTGAATGATAATAAAATCATCCTCTGTGATTGTTTAGACTGCTAACCTGATTTGTCATACCTCCTTCAGATGTCAAATAATATGGACAAATGTTATTGTTAATGAATTTTAGACAAAAGACAAAAGTTATCATAGAAAAAAAAGGGATACGGGGGTGCGATTGTTGTCTATAACCAGAGTGAATACTATGTCCTTAAATACTAATGATTTTTTTTAGTTTGTTTAGTAATAATTTTCTAAGAACACAAGGAAATAGAATAAACACTAAACTTACTGTAAATAAAATTATTCTTATACTAAATAACAATCAAAGAATCCACTGTGCATGTGTATACTTTATATTTAAGTATTATAAGACAAATTACCATGTTGTATTTATATTCTGTATTCATTGAGTAATGATGATTAAGGAGACAAAGTATCAATTTAAGATACCCTTTTTAAGTTAAGTTTCAAATGACTTTTGAGTTTTAAGGATTTTAAAATGTGTGATGCAGGAAAGTGTGTGGCACACTTCATAAAGAGTTCATGTGGTACAACTTATAGATATAGGTTAGTTTATCATGTGCCTTGTTACTGTTTATTAATGTTATAATTAGATATGTCAACTTAAGAGCAAATTTATGCAATATTTTGTATTATTATTAATTTTTGTTAGCTTATTTTATACTACATTTATTTTTTAATTTCATTGTTATTCTAATTCTGTTTTAATGTAAGTTTTAGATAATAGTCATGTAAGCATTAGTAGGTGAATCTTATTATTATTCATTATCTTTGTACCACGTTGTGTTGTTAATCTAAATGGTATTGATTGTCGTGTTAGTCTATCGTTATAGTCATAATAACTCTACTAGTGGATAGAGTTTGAATTTTTGCTTCATAAGTTGAGTTTTAATGATTCTTTTTTGAGTTTTTACACTTAAAATGGACTGGAGGATCTATTTTTTGTGTTCACTAAATTTATCTGCAGCTCAAAGTATTTGATGTCATTTTAGAGAGAATACTTGTGTTTATTATTTTTGTAGTTATCTTCTGGCAGACCTCTCCAACTTATTCTCCTGTATGTCCTGGTGATAATGTAGTGTTATCTTGTAATGTGACAGGTACCCTACTTCAATGGGTAATCCTGTAGATAATGCAAATTCAGTAACATATTCATTAAAACGCTGCTGTTAATGCTACTGTTGGTAGTTTTATTGTGTTCTTTTGATCAGTGTATGTCAAATGACATTACATCTGAAGCAAGACTTCACAATATATCATCTCATCATAATGGTAGTAGTATTATTTGTAAGAATGCTGTTATGGATATAAGTCGTCAGATTGAGGTTGTAGTTTCTGTAAGTACATGTATGTGTATCAATTTCTTACATTACATATATTATGATATTATATATAGGTATTCCCTCAAGTCCACAAAATGTTACATTTCTCCTCTCAATTCATCATCTCTCATATTACACTGGTCAGTACTATTGGAGAATGGACAATGTATAGTTAACTACAGTGTTAAGTGAACAATACTTGGCAACAACTAGTAACTACTAATACTTCAGTAGTAATAACTGGTCTATCTGTTTGACTCAATATATGAGATTATAGTAACTGGAAGAGTCAGTGAAGGAAAGACAAGGAGTTAACAGTGACTTACTAACTGTTACATGGGATGGTAAGTGATACACTAACTTACTATTATGTTATCTGATATATCTAGTACCTCTACCAGTTATAACATTAAATTTTACTACTACTTATGAGGGATTATTAACACTATTAACATATTCTGGAGGTATGATATATCTATCATTAATGTACATTAACTATTATGTAGTCAAATATTGATACTTCAAGACCACCAGTTCTGTACTATATAATATCTCATAATATTAATGGAGGAAATATCACTACAACTAATATGACTAGTATTGTCTTCACTTATATCACTGTAATACCTGGAGTATATGATATTAATGTATCTGCTGTGAATATATTAGGGGAAAGTCTACAGAGATATCTTAAAGGTTCATTTCTTTCACATATTATTGTACTAATTATGTTGACATTATTACTTTATCAGTAATACTAAATCAACAGGTATTTTCACAATATTAATAGAACAGTTGAATTAGTAGATTAAGTAAGATTTTAATTGGTAATTGTTTTATATTTTCTGTTTGTTACCTCTAGAGTATAGTACTATTAGTTACACATCATTAGTGACTTCATATGGTGAGTAGTAATTACAGTTCTAATCATGGAACAAATAAAGAAAAGTTTAATAGTCTCAAAACTAGTACTATAGATCTAACAATTTGCAATGCAATTCATCGGAGGAAGTTATACATAATATTGCAGAGATAAGTGCTATCACTTCCTCATCCTTATAGTTATGATGCAAGTAACAGTACTAGTGACAGAAGTGGCAAGTTCTTCATCGAGTCTACTTGATATACTACCCACTCTTACTTGCACAGTAGTACCATCAGAATCACCACATCTAGTCTTATCTCCCAAGAGATAGACCTAGTAATGGTTAGTTATATTACTACTGTTGTTCAATATTTCTCTTATGTCTAGTACTATCTGATGAAGTTATTGTTGGTATTATTATTAGTATTGTTATCTTATTAGTACTAATAATAATTGTTATCTTAACTATTGTAGTAATCTTAATATATAAAGGTCAGTACTATATAGTATAGTGAGTTGTACTATTACCACTGTATGTATGTGGTGTATGTATGTTACTACTAGTGTCCAATACTAAACAGAGTAGAGGTGAGACTAGTCCAGTGATAAAAGAGATATTCTCAGTAAAAAATGAAGCCTATGGTATAATTAAAGGTCCAGTTCATCAGTCATCAATTGAAGTGTCAGAGAACATAGCATATAGTACAGTGGAACAACAAACATCATTTTCTATCCTTCCAATTTATGAGACAATAAATTAACACAATAATAAAACAACTACTAATATCTTTTAATTTAATTTTTATGTTTGAAATTACCACATAGAGGACATACTTTTTCATTTAAGAAAAGAATATTTCTTGCTACATATGCAAGAGATGACACTGTTCACCTTGATGGTTCTCATGTAATTAAAACAATAAGTAAATTGATGATTCTAATTATAAGACCTTTTTAAGTGTATGTGGTTATATATAACTGTACTGCTATTATTGTGTGACAAGACATAATTTTACAGTAAAGGAAGACAAAGAGATACTAACAGTAACTTAAAACTATTATATGATATGGTAAATGAATACCAGTAATATACACCTGCCAGAAAATGTTAATGGGGTTACAGGTTCCCTTTATGTATTAATGACATTGACAATTGTTATCTTCACTTATATTGTACTTGGAGTATATGATATTAATGTATCTGCTGTGAATATATTGAGAGAAACTCCTGTAAAAAGTTTAATAGTAAAATAAATTTGTTGTTTTAGCCAACTTATGGTTACTCTGGTTACTTACATTCTTACAAATACACTGACTGAACAAGTGTTAAAAAACATATACTGTTTTGATTACTAATTACTATGGAATTGACAGTAATAATAACAAATAATATTATGTCATTATTTTGTATTGTTACTAGCCAATCCATTTCACTCACAGCAGGTGTGGATGGAACAACATTAGCTAATATTCTATGATATTATATGGTAATTGTAATATACAGCTGATTCTATTATCAAAAACTACATGTACATCTACATTAATTGAATGATATAAAACATCCTGTGATTGTTTAGACTGCTAAAACTGATTTGTCATACCTCATGTGCCAGATGTGACAAATAATATTGTTAATGATTTTAGATTGTTATTTTTGTGTTGTATATAACATACTATGTTCTTATACTAATGAATTTTTAGTTTGTTAGTAATAATTTTTCTAAGAACACAAGGAAATATGAAATAAATAATAAACTTACTATAATAAAATTATTCTTAGACTAAATAAACAATCCAGATCTCCTCTGTTTGAACTATCACAACAAAAGAGATTTGGTACATAGTCCTCTTCTCTATTTGTCACCTTTTTATAATCTGCATGTGGTCAGTCTGCTAACTTGAACACATACCACAATAGGCTACCAGCTGTAATTTACAATAACACAACATCATTACATTACTTTCAAATAATCAACTAGTAGTAAAATACTGTTTATAGTATATGTAACACATACATATTATTGTTTTATTTTATTGCTCTCTACAGTAGCATCATGGAGTTTTATTTTATTGCCATTAGAATGGCTGTGCTCTCTTCATTTGTTCTCACAATTCACTAGTCACTGTGTACAAAACATAATTACATTTATACATCAAACTCCTTGACTTAACATACTCTGACATACACACTTGACAGTCACAAGTAGCTATAGTATTTGATTTCCATAACTTCAACCAGAACAATGTGTTTTGAAAAGGTAAATAATGTTAACAAGCTAATGTGGGACACTTATATCAGACTGTTCTTGTTAGTGTTAACATCTCTACAAACAATGCTTTTAATTTTGAAGCTACTTTTATTTACCTGCTACTCTTTATATAATTGTCTCCAATTACATTCATAGCAAAACATTATGTTTAACAGTGACATAATGATCTATTATATGTCTGTATTAGTTGCTCTATACACTAATATTGAGACATAATAATAGTACCTAAAGTAAACAGGTCCTTTATCATCCATTTAGATTTCATATCAAGCAAAACATATCATTGTTATGATAGAAAGTATCACTTGAATTAAATTGTACCTCAACTAACTAACATTGTCCAATAACATTATAATGTGTGCATGTATTGTATACATGTATATA
Source organism: Gigantopelta aegis (assembly GCF_016097555.1). Classification (NCBI taxonomy): domain Eukaryota; kingdom Metazoa; phylum Mollusca; class Gastropoda; order Neomphalida; family Peltospiridae; genus Gigantopelta; species Gigantopelta aegis. The sequence goes on along the minus strand of NW_024533612.1, from coordinate 30,190 downwards.
TCTATATAGTATGAGTGATATTGATAACAATTTTGGATATAGTAAAATGTATTGTTGCTTACTATGAGTTATAGTTAAAGTATGTCACAACATCTATAAGTTTACATAAACAAATACCATATATATGCCTAAATAAATTACTAGTTATGTATTGGAAAATGTAAACATTAGATGTATATTATTTAAATCTTCTCTTTAGTAAAACATCATAGTTGACTTATAATATCTGTAAACAAGATCACTGTTATTACATTTACTCTCTTCTTTATGATATGAGCATGTACTTTCCATGTTTCTTAGAAATATGTGTTAATTGTTACTAATCTAAAATGTTAATGATAAAATATAATATATTTTACTAATAATAGTGTAGACACCTTCCTTGTTTTATAGTAAATTATGTTAGTTATAAAGGAAATGAGTACATATGTCATGATAGTCAATATAAACTGAACTGACCATATAATTAATAAACTGTATGTATTGTTAACTGTGTGTTATTGTTGAGATCTATATATTATATTGTTGGTTGTTTATGAGGATGGAATCAGTTTGTCTTTCATAAAAGGATAGTTCATATGTTAACAGCAAATGATGACATACATTTTGTTATGAAAGCATACATTAATTAAATGACAAATCTATTATACATATGTAGTAACACTGTTAATGACTTTATTAATAATGTATATAAGTTCATTTTTTAGCTACTAATATATTTAAATATGATAAGAATATATAACATAGTTTCAATGACAAGTTTGATAACTTGTAGCAACAAAGTGACACATAGATCAACTATGATATTTATAGCTAATGTATGTAGGATATCATCTTGTTGATTGTCTTCCATACGGAAACTAGGTTTAGGAGGACATGGTGGAGGAATCTCCAAGTCTCCTAATTGAGCTTGTATGAAAGCACCTCTCATAGAGAGCCTCTGTTAATTGACAAAGAAGAGAATAGTAACTATAGCAGCATTGATGTATAATCACAAATGTCATACCTGGTTAGGGTCAATTGGTGCTTTGACATCTGATTAGATAACAGACTGCTCAATATTTGATATAGTAGGTCCCATTTGTCTGTTCTTAGAAGCATTTGGCTAGTTCAGCATATATTATACTGCCAGCTACTTTTGGTTTGGCTTCTCCAGTGGTTTTCATTGACTAAATAATTTAAAGTTTTTAATAATTGGTAGACTGAATTATCTTTTACCATTTCATTATTCAGAGTTGAATATAAACCATTGTTTTTTTACAGTCTGTTGCGCTTGAGATATACAACATTATAAATTTGACTATGATAGCTTATATTAAATTGACCACTCTTTCTTCTCTATTCAACATGAGTAATCTCTTTCAGCTACTGTGACATGAGGTGGCATTTGCTCTCTCTTGACATCAAAGTATTGAGCTGTCACAGGTCCATTATATGGAGGTACATGAGGTTTATCTCCTCCATGGAACAGAGGTATAGGAGGTGGTTGGTCATTATCAGCTGAATATGGTACAACTAATAAATATTTACTAATAATAATATTGTAGACACTTTTTTATATTATATTATTGGTTATTAAGGAATGAAGTACATGTGTCATGATAGTCCATGTGACTTTAACAGACCACATCTTATAATTACTCTGTGTGTGGCGTTGTTGGATCTACAAATGTATAAGTGTATTACATACTTTGAAAGATGAAAGCAAATTGCAATAATATTACAAAAATTGAGTAAGTATCAATGTAAATGTAGTGGAGTAATATAATTGTCTATTGTCTAGAACACAACATACAATCATAAACTGCTCATGCTATTTATTACCAAATACAATTATTTGTCTGAGGTCTGAGGTCTCGCCTGAGTACCTATAAAGTAATCATCATATATTGGACAATCTCTTTCTGTTCCTAATTGGGTAGTAGTAGTATTGGGTGGAGTGTCTTTATTGTAGCTCCTCCTTTTCATAATGAAATAAAAATAAGTGTAGTAATAACAGCAGTTAATTGAGAAAGAAAGGAACAACTGACTGGTATACTCACTGTTAAGTAAACAAATTCAGTAATATACACTGCTAAATATGAAGTTATTTTTTATTATCTATAATGAAAATCAAATTGTATTATAACTTTATTATAAACTGACATTTTATTAAACAGATTACATAGGACATATATCAGTTAAGAGAGAAGGATATATAGTACTTGTTGGAGTTGACAATAATATCAATAACTTGTAGTTTCTATACATATCACAAAAAAACAATAATCAGATATTTATACTTACTAATATTTAATGAAACACTTGTTATAACAACTGCAACAATACATAGGATAAAGTATATACAATTACTGATATTTGGAATAGGTAATGTATCTACTGATCTCTCACAGTCAGTTGAGTATAAAGTGGTAGGGTCTAATACTTAGTGGTACATAATGTATAATACATACATATATAGGCCAGTTATAAAACAATGATATTGATTGCCATTAAAAACAGACTAAATTGATAAAATGGAAAAAAAAGTATACAGTGACACATATATTAAAATGTACTTATAATAAAAAATTCACATTGTCTGTGTTTAATATATGTTAGAAATTTGATACAACAATCATAAAACTCATTTATCAGTATTTAATTTCGCCATAAGCAATGTTGTCTTTTAGTTCAAGCACACTGTTTCTCAGCATTAGTTGTATTAGGAGTGTCATATATTGGAGATTTAGTTCCTTTGTATGACATCTGTTTCTTCCACATGACAAACAAAACATATCATTGATGTGATGATGATAGCTATTACTGATGACACTATGACACTAACTGGAACTGCAACTGGGTGTGGTTTAATTGTTATTACTATTAATAATAAACTTATGTTTACCTAACAGAGAATGTACAAATGTCACATTCTATACTATTGTAATCAGAATAGCCTATAAAAATGAACAAGCACACATACATTAGTGATTTATATGAAGTATACTATTTATTTTTATGTGAAATATACATTTACTCTACTCTCTCTCTCTCTTTTAATGCATGGAGCTATAAATTAGTAGCAAAAAATATTACTTGTTGATATTGTCTTAGTAACAAATGATGTCTCCAGTAATCTTATAGTCAAGATACTCATTGTTGTATGAATGTGTGAATAAAAGGAATTATCTAAACAAAAGGAACTGAAATTACATGATACTTACCATTTGAAGTCATAAAAGCTTTACTATAACATCCAAATGTTGCACTTGGTAAACAGTTTTTCTATAAAATGATATGGATTAATACTTAATGAAATTAATTACTGAATACACTTGCCAGCAGTTGTTGGTATAAAGTTTTTGAGGTTTGAGCTAATGTATAAAATAAAAGTACATAATAGATATTGTGATTTAAATGATACTGATTAACCAAAACAATACCTGCTGTTGCTGAAATTGCATTTGTATTGGTAACTAAATATCAGTCACATACAATAACAAAAAATAATTTTATATTACCTGTGTTGACTGAGTTAATGACAATAATGTTTATTAAAAGCATGTATAGTGCAATCAGCATATAAAAATAAATAAATATACCTTTTATATTTCTCTGTAGACTTTCTCCCAATATATTCACAGCAGATACATTAATATCATATACTCCAGATATAATAGTGTCATAAGTGAAGACAATACTAGTCATATTAGTTGTAGTGATATTTCCTCCATTAATATTATGAGATATTATATAGTACAGAAACTGGTTGGTCTTGAAGTATCAATATTTGACTATATAATAGTTAATGTATACATTAATGATAGATGTATCATACCTCCCAGAATATGTAGTAGTTGTTAATAATCCCTCATAAGTAGTAGTAACATTTAATCTTATAACTGGTAGAGGTACTAGATATATCAGATAACATAATAGTAAGTTAGTGTATCACTTACCATCCCATGTAACAGTTAGTAAGTCACTGTTAACTCCTTGTCTTCCTTCACTGTCTCTTCCAGTTACTATAATCTCATATATTGAGCCAACAGGCATAGAACATTATTACTACTGAAGTATTAGTAGTTACTAGTTGTTGCCAAGTATTGTTCACTTAAACACTGTAGTTAACTATACATTGTCCATTCTCCAATGGTACTGACCAGTGTAATATGAGAGATGATGAATTGAGAGGAGGAAAGTGACATTTTGTGACTTGATGGAATACCTGTATATAATATCATAATATCATGTAATAATAAGAAATTAATACACAACATGTACTTACTAGAAACTATAACCTCAATCTGACGACTTATATCCATAACAGCATTCTTACAAATAATACTACTCCCAATATGATGAGAAGATACATTGTGAAGTCTTGCTTCAGATTTTTAATGACATTTGACACACTGCTCACAAAGACCACAGTAAAATTACCAATAGTACCAGTAGTACCAGGAGTTGATGTTACAATAGTATTATTTACAGGATTTACAGGATTTATCCATTCGAGTAGAGTACCAGTTCAGTACAAGTTAACACCACATCATCTCCAGGACATACAGGAGAATAAGTGGGAGGGGTTGTTGAAAATGACTGGATGAACAAATAAAAGTCAATACTGCGCAATGGCTTGTGTTATATTTGTACTAAACTTGAGAGCTTACAAATTTAAGAAAAACATTACCACCAGCCCAAAAATCATTCTTGAAACTAATCTTCGCTGAGGGTGTGTCTATTTTGTTTATTAAAATTTATTTGTTCAATATTAATTGAAGCTTTGATTCTATGAATGTATGCCATAACTAGCAGCAAGAAAATCGGCAATTAGGCGGTATACATCTACTTGATTGAAGAGGTGAGCCCACTATATAGTCTCAAACAAAAACAGTTTATTATCCTTACATTATAAAATTAAAAGTAACTTACCATGTCATAATTCCTACATAAGAGTATGTACTGCTAGTAAATTATGTATATATAATATATAATATTACCTTGTTTTATGTTGTATCTGTCTTATGATAGTCAAATGTAAACTACATGTTTGTAATTAATGAGCTATATGTGGGTGTTGTTGAGGTCAATACATGTAGTGTATGTATGTATGTACTTGTGAAAATGATCTGATTGTTTTTTGCAATTTCTGACAACACATTTAATGTAGTGTAGTTTAATTGATACATGTACATTTTTATGTAGTGAGTATAGTAATAATTTGCAAAATAAAAAGTTTTATTATATAACAAATTATTAATAAGTTATAGTTACTTTCAAAACAATTTATAGCTCTAGACATATTGTGCTTAATGTAAAGTTAGTAAGATTTAAGACACTTTATCAGATAATGTTGTTTTCATCAAGGTCTCTACTTTATGTAAGGGTTAAATAATGTCAGTATATCTGACTATATAGCTACATGTTATATCTTGGCTTAAATGTTTTTTAATCAGAAAAAACATAGGGTAGTTCTTCTGCTGAAAAATTCTAGCAATTACTAAAAACTAGTCTGTATTGTTGATTTATCTACCATTGGCTGGAAGATTGTATCATTAAATGTAACACTCACCTTTTCTGGTGAAAATAATCTTGATAATTTTATAAATAATGTCAGATTTTTTACTACACCAAACTCCAGAACAGGAGGAAATCATACTTTGTCATTTATTTTAAACTTCACAGTCAATAGTCTCATAACTTATGCTATGATACTAATGCTGTTTTTCCTGCACATATCTCAAAACTTAACACTAAGTATCTTACATAATTTAACATAATAGATAATTACTCCATATCCATATTTATAGCTCCTCCTACTTTCCATATCAATTTGACTAACCTCAGTCCTCAATTGTTCTTCTATGATATCTCTTGAACCACAACTACTATATTGGAGGCAAGGGGATATCTATAACCTCATATATGATCACAGTTTATCCACCTCCCTTATTATCATATAGTAGTTGTATTGGAGGAGTATGTAATACTGCTGAAGTTGTTCTTTATATTATCAGGATTGAATTATATTACTAACTATATCATCAATGTTAGTGCTAGTAACTGTGCTGGGTACTAGTAATGTAGCTAGTACCATTAAATACTATATCATATCTCATCACCTTATTAGATAGTCACTGCGTCTGATGAACGATATTCAGTGGAGTGACTTGTGGTAATATATATATAATATATCAGTGACGTCATTATAATGTGAGCTACAAAAGAGTATATCATCTTATACCACTATTGGCAAGTCAAATAATTTTAGTATCAGTAAGACAAATATGTTGTGATTTTATAGACCTTGTCATTGATAACTGTGCTGGTAGGGAGTAGTAGCTACTACATCAATGAAAATAATGTTAAGTACATCAATGCCATATATCATCAGATATCACTTATTATCTCATATATAGATAAACCTGGTCAACCGGGACTACCTCAGTATTATCATGTAATACTATGAGGTTGTCATGACAACAACCTTCATTTGATCTAATAGAAGGATCACTACCTCCTAAAATACTTCTACACAATGTCACTATTTAACAACGAACGACATGATATAACCAAAATTGACCTGTGGTGATAACTATACTATATGGTGACATTATTATTATGTGATGTAGAGTAGAATTTAACACATATTGCCAGGTTTTCCCATATGTGCTACGATATTTTCGTATAAAAAGTACATTTAAAACAATGTCAAATCCTACCAGAAAATGTCTTAATGATATTAACCATGTACAAGTACTCTGACATCATATATTCTCCCTTACAGTCACATACTGAATTATGAATAGTAAAAAATATATAGTTGTGTGTATTTAGGTATAGACCAGTGACATTCAGATAGATAAGTACTATCTTTCAAAAAAATTAGTAATACTTTAATACTTTAACATATTTCATTTCGATGAATAATTTATTATCAAAAACTTTGTTAAATTGTTTAATACATTGACATAGTACTAATACTTTCACTTTTGAAATAAACTGATTTTTTTTTTCTCTGATAATTAACAATTATTGATTAATATAGTATATTAAATAATCTATGTATATTAAATCCAATTACATTCCAAGTCTTTTATAATACAGACATTAATATGTGATGTACTATAAGTACATCTCTATACAATGATCAATGACAATATGGAACTATAGGTGTATTATATATAGAAGAACATCATCAATGTGTAATGTGTTACATAGCAATGTTCCATGTAGCTACTATTAGTGTTGAGTGTACTATAAGTATTATATTTTGTACAATGATCAATGACAATATAGAACTATAGTATGTTATATATAGAAATTTTTTAAATCTGATTTGTCATCATTTTAACCTGATGAACTTAATCAACAAGGTCAATGTTATTACAGTAACATTTCCCTAATTGTGTTATAATTGTTAATGTAGTATACCAGCTGTACACAATATCATTGAGGTCAGCTATAACAGGTATAGTAGTACATATAACTATGCTAATATTATATTATATAGTATGTATATGCTGAATGGAGGATGCATGACCAGCTGTTGAATGTTTCATTGTTGTATTACACACATTGTCATGTGACTTTATATAATGACCAATAAGCTTATTTTGAAACTTTATAATGATGTACTGATATAGAATATGAAGGGACATGATGACTTCTCATTCTTCCAACAATATATACACACATCAGTACATTCTTAGTAGATTACAAAGAAAACTATAAATCACTGTTTGACAAGTAACAGCTGTAATAACTTAATATCTCATATCTTAGATCATTGATTTCATTTTTGTTAGTATTCAATAAAACTAAGAGCCATCTATTAATTATAGATCATTTTATTGAAGGACAAAATTCAATAAATGTATTATACAAGTAAAACCTTATAAGACAATAGCTATTTATAGTCAATGAACCATATATAACACTAAAACAATATGTAATATATTAATCACCTAGTATAATATACATTAACTATAGAGTTCTTATAATTTGTAATTATTTTAACAACTATTAACTACATTGCTATATGTTATATCGTTGTGCAATAAGATTAATAGTATGAACATTTACTATTGACCTTCCTTTCCTCACATAGTATATACTGTCACAAGACAAGGTGGTGTGAAGTGAACATGAAATATGTTACAATAAGTGTTACTAGTTTAACATATAACTGACACACACACACAATGATGTACTAGTAATATTGTAAAGTGACCTTTCCCATGTTTTATATACTGTATATTATATTTGTTGGTTATGAAGGAATGAAGTACATATGTTATGATAGCTAATGTAAACTGAATAGACCACATGTTATAATTACTGTATGTGTGTGGGTATTGATTAGTACTATATACATGTACATGTACATAGGATGATCTACTGATTGGTTTTTGTGGTAAAATCGCAAAAATCTAATGACATATTAGCTCACTTGTTATAAAAGTAACTGGTTCATTCTATCTCCTTTCGCTGTAAAATACTGAAAGTTTTTATTTGATATATGTTTGTTATGTTGTGTTGCGTTTTTCAATTGATTGATTATCTCATATTATCTTCAAATTGTGGTAAGTTAAACCTAATTAAAATATAATCAACTTTACCATTATCAGTTTCATGTTATAATATCAATAACATTGTTAGAACTAGATAACCCTGTCAATTACATGCTGTAAAATACATTATATCCTCAACTAGCCACATCATCAGTCAGTTTAATGCATACACAAGTTTTCAAAGTAGCTAATATATATTAAAAGTATTACATTATATAACATGTACATTAGAGGTACTTGTATATTGAACATCTAGTCTTTGTGACTTCATGGTCTATTAATTCTTTATCTATTACTCTATGTTCATTATGTGGTATATATTATATTACATAGTGACTGTACTTTATATGGTTTATAATGTACTATTCATCATCTGGTCTAGTTTATGGCTTCATGTCAATTATGTGGTATATTATATTACATTGTAGCTTGTAGGTACTTTATATAGTCTATAGTGCTATGTGTGTTTGTATATGATGATAAAATAGTTAATCTTTAATACAAGGATGATGTTCATGTCAACATTAAAATATGATGTTAATTTATTAAGTAAACATACATTAACTAAAATAACATCTCTACATTATAATAATACAATGTATAATATTGAGAGGCCATACCACTTGCTAATGCATGATAATATTGACAGCTGTTATAATGATACAAGGTGATCATATGGAGCTCATATTGATAAATTAATAACTAGTCTTATAATGAACACTAAATAACTCAATAACTTATATAAAAAACATGACAGAATAAAATAATGAACTAAAAAGTGACACATTATAACATTATACAAGTCAGTAGTGAGTTAAAAACATATTGTTCTCATTTTACAGATGATGTATGGAGGAGGTATATGTTGCTGATTGTCCTCCATTACCATAGGAACTAGGTTTGGACCAGGTTTAGGAGGACGTGGTGGGGGATCTCCAAGTCTCCTAACTGAGCCTGTATCATTGCACCTTTTGTAGAGAGCCTCTGTTAGTGTCATGAGAATGGTAACTATAGCAACATTGATATTCATAATATGTGATACCTTATTAGGATCAGTTGATGCCTTGATATCAGAGTAGATAACAGACTGGTCTAAATTTGATGTAGGAGGTGCCATTGGTCTGTTCTTAGGAACACTGCCTAGTTCAGCATATATTATACCTCCAGCTCCTTTTGGTTTGTTTATCTAATATGATGTAAGTTATTATAATAGTGTACTGTATTATCTCTTACTTCATTATTTAGAGTTGAATACAACCAGTCTGTTGTAACTGAGAATTATTTTCTCTGCTCTATAACAATAATATTATAAAATAGATTAATGATTATCTACCTATGTTTAACTAACCTCTCTCTCTTCTCTCTTCAAGACAGAATATCACCTCCAGCTGATGTACTATAAGGTGGTGCATGAGATACATTATCTCTCTTTAAAATTGAGTAATCTCCTCCAGCTACTGTTAGATGAGGCACTGTGTGCTCTTGCTTGACTTCAAAGTATTGAGCTGTCAAAGGTCCATTATAAGGTGATACAGGAGGTTCATCTCCATCATGGAACAGAGGTATAGAGGTAGTTGGTCATTATCAGCTGAATAAGGAGGTATTGGAGGAGGGACTTCATCATATTGTAGTGATGTGGTTTCTTGTTTACTTCATAATAGGTGGGACCTGATGATAACTAATAAAAATTAAAATAAACCGGAAGTTAATGAACTGTATATATTATTTATTGTATTTTGAACTGACTTCATTTGAAAGAGGAGCAGCTTGTGAAAAACTTGTTTCTTTTGTTGACTGCAAAGGTAATTATAATCAAAAAAAAAAAATATAATTATCTTACTTTAGATAAATTATCACTGTCCCTATGAAAAAGAAAAAAATATTATTAAACTATTTTATCAGTAATAATTGCTTTATTGTGTAGTCTTTCATAAAGGATGCTCTAAAGTAATCAGACTCTATATTTTGAATCTCTAGTTATATCTGTATTATTCCATTGAAGACACTTCTATATTAAGGCAAAATCCATTACAGAAAGACTACACTGTACTAACAATTCTATTACCTTTCTGAAAAACTGTTTCCTGACATCTTGTAACCTACAGATGTGACAACATATAGTAAGTATAAATAATTATAATATCTTTCTACCTTTAAATCTCTTTCTATATATAACAATAGCTGTAAATATAATAGCTATAACTAATAGGATAGCTATCACAATTCCACTAATAGCACCAGCAACAGCAATGTTTGGATTACTTGTATTGATGTCAGTACCAGGTGTAAAGTTGTCTATAGTGTAACAAAGAAATGTAAATGAAGTTTAGACAATAATGTTACTTGTTGGTGATGTTATTGATAGTACTGTAGTTTTTTAGAACTCATTTCTGTATGGACATATGAATAAAAAGAGCTTGTATCTAATAGGAGGAGATTATAATTAATACATATTAACACATGATTGTATATACCATATAAGGTCATGAAAGGTTCACTATAAGTACCATATGTTTGTAATTTGTGAAAGAGTTTCTATAATATGTGAATATGGAATAAAGCCTTAAATTTGATAGACTTGCCAGTAGTTGTTGGTATTATTGAGGTTTGAACTAAAAATATAAGGTATGTTATAGTTATAGTGACACTAATAATACATTACCTGTTATTGACATACCATTTGTGCTGCTAACTAAATATCAAATGATATAAAATAATATTATAAAGTTATATTGTTACCTGTGCTGACCTCATTTATGACAATGTTTACTAAAAGCATACATAGTGCAACGTTACAGAAATAAATGAAGAATCATACCTTCTACATTTCTCTGTACACTTCACCTAATATATTCACAGCAGATACATTAATATCATATACTCCAGGTATAATAGTGTTATAAGTGAAGACAATACTAGTCATATTAGTTGTAGTGATATTTCCTCCATTAATATTATGAGATATTATATAGTACAGAACTTGTGGTCTTGAAGTATCAATATTTGACTAAATAATAGTTAATGCACATTAATGATAGATGTATCATACCTCCCAGAATATGTTAATACTTGTTAATAATCCCTTATAATAGTAGTGACATTTAATGTTATAACTGGTAGAGGTACTAGATATATCAGATAACATAATAGTAAGTTAGTGTATCACTTACCATTCCCATGTAACAGTTAGTAAGTCACTGTTAACTCCTTGTCTTCCTTTAACTGTCTCTTCCAGTTACTATAATCTCATATATTGAGCCAACAGATAGACCATTTATTACTACTGAAGTATTAGTAGTTACTAGTTGTTGCCAAGTATTGTTCACTTTAACACTGTAGTTATCTATACACTGTCCATTCTCCAATGTACTGACCAGTGTAATATGAGAGATGATGAATTGAGAGAAGAAAAATGTAACTTTGGTGGACATTTTGTGTGACTTGATGGGAATACCTATATATAATATCATAATATCATGTAATGTAAGAAATTGATACACATACATGTACTTACTGGAAACTACAACCTCAATCTGACGACATATATCCATAACAGCATTCTTACAAATAATACTACTACATTATGATGAGATAATATATTGTGGAGTCTTGCTTCAGATTTAATGTCATGACATTTGATACACTACTCACGAAGACCACGTAAAATTACCAACAGTACCAGTAGATACCAGGAGTTGATGATACACTATATGAAATATCTGAATTTTGTATTATCTATAGGATTTATCATTCGAGTAGAATACTAGTTACCGTTGTTTGTACAAGTTTAACTTTAGGTTTTTCTGTAATGGTGGTGGGAATGGTATAGATGTGTATGTTTACTGGGAGGTAAGGTTTCTGTGTTTACCCTGGGTTTTTATTATAACTGCTATCTTTCATATAGTATCCTGGTGATTTAGCTCATGTCTACCAGTGACACACTACATTGTCACTTATATGACAATATTCAAATACAAAAGTAATTTTATCCTGTATATTTTTAGCCTTCCTCTAACAAGGGAAGAAACATTGATTACTGTAACAGTGGCTGCTTCTAATAATTATCAAGATGGAGAAATCTATCAGAAATCAAACACTATAGCTATATTATATATAAGAAAACTTTAAAAATTTGTATGGATAGCTATAAAGTAATCATTTGCAAATGACAAAGAAATCATTTGCAAATGACAACAATAGTGTTTGACTGATTGAAACTTCTAGTATATTCTTAGTAATACTATAACTTCTTTGGTTTTCACTGTTATGATAATAGTTTTTATTTAAAATTTACTTGATTAATGATGATATTGATTCCATTCAGCAAATATATACATGGGTGAAATTAGAGGTGTTTGGGGTGCCTTTTTTTGCAATTGATCAATAATTTTCATATCTATATAATTAACAACACAAATTTGATAAAACCATTTCAAGACCATTCTAATACTTACCAAAATAGAGGATCTATCAGAAATCAAACAAGTATAGTAATAATAATACAAGTTTGATAAAATTATTTTAAGAGGGATATTAAAGGATGGGCAATACCAAAAACAAATATACAAATGCTAATCTTTACATTTGTGTTAAAGCATTTTGTGTTGTAATTTAGAAGACTTCTTTAATGACCAGTATGTGCAAACAACAACAAACCTTGCATTTAACAATATCAGAAGGGACTCTAAAAATACTACTTAAAGCATATAATAGTAACTGCATGTCTCATTCCATTTTTGTGGATATTGACAACAGTGCACTAGTATGTTCAGCCTCTTTTTTAAAAGAACAAAAAGTAAAATTTAAATCATGAATTTACATGATGATTACTGGTACAATTTATAGCCTTTAAATTTCATGCCATTGCTATATTTTTATCACTACTATCCATCCTCAAAATAATTAATGTTATAATTTTTTCTGTTATAGTGATTCCAAAGGTGTGTCCACTTGTTCCTTCCCCACTTGTTCCTTCCTCACTTATTCCTACCCCTTCAAATGCTGTAACAGAAATGGGTTTGTAGTTATTTCAATAATAAATTGGAAATAACTTTTTTTAAAGAAAAGCCTGTAGTCGATTTCATTGTAGTAGTACTAGTTCTTGGTCCTACTTCACTAATTTTCTTGGGGACTGTGTATTCTATTTTTGGTACTGTACACTCTAGAAAGAAAAAAGAGAGACTCCAATATGAATGAGGTACAAACAGTAAAGATTTTTTAAATCTATGGCATATAATGTTTATTTTGTTCTTTATATAGTGAGCAAAAAATTTGAAGAAATGAAATGAGTGATTCTTTTAAAGGATACATTCTTTCTTAGAGACATAGGCCTTGTGTTTTTGAGAACAGTTTTGTTTTACTGTTATTAGATATAATACCTTTTCTACAATATTTGTTATTTTAAAAATGGAATTAAATATTAGGTAACACTGACAACTTAAGTTTGTATATTTACTATTCATACATAGTTTATAAAAAATTAAAGCCCAGCTATTAAAACTGTCCAAACAAATCAGTACTAGTCGAGACTGGGAAGCAACCAAACAACAAACCCATATTTTAAATTTATGTTTATTAGAGAGCATGCACAGTAGTTATAGTTGATCCTTGTGTTATGTTTGTGGTAAATGAAGCACAGAAGCTGCGCTTTCGTTGTCTAATTGAGAATACGTTTAAAGATAAATGTTTTTAGCGTAATATAATTATATATACACAAATCCAAAATATTACACTCTTGTAAAAACACATGATAATTTGTCTAAGTTAAAATGAATACGCTCACAGAGAAATGTTCAAAAAGGTTTGTGTCATAGGATTGTCTTTACAAGTTTTGTGTACTCTATCTCCAAATATAATAATACTGGTGTTGTAAATATGGATTATATGATGATTGTACTACTTTAGTCAGAAACATGTATATGACATACACACGGTGCTTTATTATTTGACTAAAGTAAGTTAATTTTAGATCATCATCTTTGTTTTACAACAATAATAATTATTATTTATATTTTATACAAAGAAGCACTGTGCATGTATACTTTAGTTAAGTATTATAAAGACATTACCATGTGTATTTATATTCTGTATCAATTGAGTAATGATGATTAAAGATAAAGTATCAATTTAAGATACCCTTTAAATTAAAGTTTCAAATGACTTTTGAGTTTTAAGGATTTTAAAATGTGTGATGCAGGAAAGAGTGTTGGCACACTCATAAAGAGTTTTCATGTGGTACAACTTATAGATAATAGGTTAGTTTATCATGTGCCTTGTTACTGTTTATTAAATTTTATAATTAGATATGTCAACTTCAGAGCAATTTTAATGCAATATTTTGTATTATTATTAATTTTTGTTAGCTTATTTTTATAGCACATTTATCTTTTAATTTCATTGTTATTCTAATTCTGTTCTAATGTAAGTTTAGATAATAGTCATGTAAGCATTAGTAGGTGAATCTTATTATTATTCATTATCGTTGTACCACGTTGTGTTTGTTAATCTAAATGGTATTGATTGTCGTGTTAGTCTATCGTTACAGTCATAATTTCATGTTTATTCTAATCTACTAGTGGATAGAGTTTGAATTTGCCTTCATAAGTTGAGTTTTTTATGATTCTTTTTTTTGAGTTTTACACTTAAATGGACTGGAGGATCTATTTTTTGTTTTCACTAAATTTATCAGCAGCTCAAAGTATTTGATGTCATTTTAGAGAGACTATTGTGTTTATTTTTTTGTAGTTATCTTCTGGCAGACCTCTCCGACTTATTCTCCTGTATGTCCTGGTGATAATGTAGTGTTATCTTGTAATGTGACAGGTACCCTACCTTCAATGGGTAAATCCTGTAGATAATGCAAATTCAGTAACATATTCATTAAACGCTGCTGTTAATGCTACTGTTGGTAGTTTTACTGTGTTCTGGATCAGGAATATGTCAAATAACATTACATCTGAAGCAAGACTTCACAATATATCATCTCATCATAGTGGTAGTAGTATTATTTGTAAGAATCCTGTTATGGATATATGTCGTCAGATTGAGGTATAGTTTCCAGTAAGTACATGTATGTGTATCAATTTCTACATTACATGATATTATGATATTATATATAGGTATTCCCTCAGGTCCACAAAAATGTTACATTTTCTTCTCTCAATTCATCATCTCTCATATTACACTGGTCAGTACCATTGGGAAGAGGACAATGTATAGTTAAACTACAGTGTTAAAGTGAACAATACTTGGCAACAACTAGTAACTACTAATACTTCAGTAGTAATAACTGGTCTATCTGTTGACTCAATATATGAGATTATAATAACTGGAAGAGACAGTGAAGGAAGACAAGGAGTTAACAGTGACTTACTAACTGTTACATGGGATGGTAAGTGATACACTAACTTACTATTATGTTATCTGATATATCTAGTACCTCTAACCAGTTATAACATTAAATGTCACTACTACTTATGAGGGATTATTAACAAACTATTAAATATTCTGGGAGGTATGATACATCTATCATTAATGTATATTAACTATTATGTAGTCAAATATTGATATACTTCAAGACCACCAGTTCTGTACTATATAATATCTCATAATATTAATGGAGGAAATATCACTACAACTAATATGACTAGTATTGTCTTCAGGTATATCACTGTAATACCTGGAGTATATGATATTAATATATCTGCTGTGAATATATTAGGGAGAAAGTCTACAGAGATATCTTAAAGGTTCATTTCTTTCACATATTATTGTACTAATTACGTTGACATTAACTTTATCAGTAATACTAAATCAACAGGTATTTACAATATTAATAGAACAGTTGAATTAGTACACTAAATAAGATTTTAATTGGTAATTGTTTTATATTTTGTGTTGTTACCTCTAGAGTATAGTACTATTAGTTACACATCATTAGTGACTTCATATGGTGAGTAGTAATTACAGTTCTAATCAATGGAACAAATAAAGAAAAGTTTAGTAGTCTCAAAACTAGTACTATAGATCTAACAATTTGCAATGCAATTCATTGGAGGAAGTTATACATAATATTGCAGAGATAAGTGCTATCACTTCCTCATCCTTATAGTTATGATGCAAGCAACAGTACTAGTGACAGAAGTAGCAAGTTCTTCATCGAGTCTACTTGATATACTACCCACTCTTACTTGCACAGTAGTACCATCAGAATCACCCACATCTAGTCTTAAACTCCCTAGAGATAGACCTAGTAATGGTTAGTTATATTACTACTGTTGTTCAATATTTTCTCTTATGTCTAGTACTATCTGATGAAGTTATTGCTGGTATTATATTATATGTTATTATTAGTACTACTTATAATTTGTTATCTTAACTAGTAATCTTAATATATAAAGGTCATACTATATAGTATAGTGAGTTGTACTCTTACACTGTATGTATGTATGTGTGTGTATCTTACTACTAGTGTCCTACTAAACAGAGTAGAGGTGAGACTAGTCCAGTGATAAAAGAGATATTCTCAGTAAAAAAATGAAGCCTATGGTATAATTAAAGGTCCAGTTCATCAGTCATCAATTGAAGTGTCAGAGAACATAGCATATAGTACAGTGGAAAAACAAAACATCATTTTTCTATCCTTCCAATTTATGAGAGACAATAAATAACACAATAATAAAACAACTACTAATATCTTTTAATTTAATTTTTATGTTTGAAATTACCACATAGAGGACATATTTTTCATTTAATAAAAGAATATTTCTTGCTACATATGCAAGAGATGACACTGTTCACCTTGATGGTTCTCATGTAATTAAAACAATAAGTAAATGATTTTAATTATAAGACCTTTTAAGTGTATGTGGTTGTATATAACTGTACTGCTATATTGTGACAAGACATAATTTTACAGTAAAGGAGACAAAGAGATACTAACAGTAACTTAAAACTATTATATGATATGGTAAATGAATACCAGTAATATACACCTGCCAGAAAATGTTAATGGGAGTTACAGGTTCCCTTTATGTATTAATGGCATTGACAATTGTTATCTTCACTTATATTGTACTTGGAGTATATGATATTAATGTATCTGCTGTGAATATATTGAGAGAAAGTCCTGTAAAAAAGTTTAATAGTAAAATAAATTTGTTGTTTTAGCCAACTTATGGTTACTCTGGTTACTTACATTCTTACAAAATACACTGAAAAGTGTTAACAACATATACTGTTTTGATTACTAATTACTATGGAATTGACAGTAATAATAACAAATAATATTATCATTATATTTGTATTGTTACTAGCCAATTCATTCACTCACAGCAGGTGTGGATGGAACAACATTAGCTAATATTCTATGATATTATATGGTAATTGTAATATACAGCTGATTCTATTATCAAAAACTACATGTACATCTACATTAATTGAATGATAATAAAATCATCCTGTGATTGTTTAGACTGCTAAACTGATTGTCATACCTCATGTGCCAGATGGACAAATAATATTGTTAATGAATTTTAGATTGTTATTTTTGTGATGTTGTATATAACATACTATGTTCTTATACTAATGAATTTTTAGTTTTGTTAGTAATAATTTTCTAAGAACACAAGGAAATATGAAATAAACAATAAACTTACCATAATAAAATTATTCTTAGGACTAAATAAACAATCTAGATCTCCTCTGTTTGAACTATCACAACAAAAGAGATTTGGGTACAGTAGTCCTCTTCTCTATTTGTCACCTTTTTTATAATCTGCATGTGGTCAGTCTGCTAACTTGAACACATACCACAATAGGCTACCAGTGTAATTCACAATAACAAACATCATTAAATTACTTTCAAATAATCAACTAGTAGTAAAATACTGTTTATAGTATATGTAACACACATATTATTGTTTTATTTTATTGCTGTACAGTAGCATTATGGAGTTTATTTTATTGCCATTAGAATGGTTGTGCTCTCTTCATTTGTTCTCACAATTCACTAGTCACTGTGTACAAAACATATAATTACATTTATACATCAAACTCCTGGAATACTATTACATACTTGACAGTCACAAGTAGCTATAGTATTGATTTCCATAACTTCAACGAGAACAATGTGTTGAAAAAGGTAAATAATGTTAACAAGCTAATGTGGACACTTACATCAGACTGTTCTTGTTAGTGTTAACATCTCTACAAAACAATGCTTTTAATTTTGAGGCTACTTTTTATTTACTGCTATTGATTGTCTCCCAATGCATTCATAGCAAACTTTAGGTTTTACAGTGACATATGATCTATTATATGTCTATATTAGTTGCTCAATACACTAATATTGAGACATAATAATAGTACTAAAGTAAACAGGTCCGTTATCATCCATTTAGATTTCATATCAAGCAAAACATATCATTGTTATGATAGAAAGTATCACTTGAATTAATTGTACCTCAAAACTAACTTTGTCCAATAACATTATAAAGTGTGCATGTATTGTATACATGTATATATCTATATAGTATGAGTGATATTGATAACATTATGGATAAAGTAATATGTATTGTTGCTTACTATGAGTTATAGTTAAAAGTATGTCACAACATCTATAAGTTTACATAACAAATACCAGTATATTATGTGCCTTATAAATTACTATTATGAAAATGTAAACATTAGATGTATATTATTTAAATGTTCTCTTTTAGTAAAACATCATAGTTGACTTATAATATCTGTACAACAAGATCACTGTTATTACATTTACTCTCTTCTTTATGATATGAGCATGTAGTTTCCATATTTCTTGGAAATATGTGTTAATTGTTACTAATCTAAAATGTTAATGATAAATATAATATATATTTACTAATAATAGTGTAGACACCTTTCTTGTTTATAGTATATTATGTTAGTTATAAAGGAAATGAGTACATATGTCATGATAGTCAATATAAACTGAACTGACCATGTAATTAGTATTGTTAACTGTATTGTTAACTGTGTGTTAGTGTTGTTGAGATATATATATATATTGTTGGTTGTTTATGAGGATGGAATCAGTTTGTCTTTCATAAAAGGATAGTTCATATGTTAACAGCAAATGATGACATACATTTTGTTATGAAAGCATACATTAATTATATGACAAATATATTATACATATGTAGTAATACTGTTAATGACTTTATTAATAATGTATATAAGTTCATTTTTAGCTACTAATATATTTAAATATGATAAGAATATATAACATAGTTTCAATGACAAGTTTGATAACTTGTAGCAACAAAGTGACACATAGATCAACTATGATATTTATAGCTAATGTATGTAGGATATCATCTTTGTTGATTGTCTCCATACGGGAACACTAGGTTTAGGAGGACATGGTGGAGGAATCTCCAAGTCTCCTAATTGAGCTTGTATGAAAGCACCTCTCATAGAGAGCCTCTGTTAATGACAAAGAAGAGAATGGTAAACTATAGCAGCATTAATGTATAATCACAAATGTCATGCCTGGTTAGGGTCAATTGGTGCTTTGACATCTGATTAGATAACAGACTGCTCAATACTTGATATAGTAGGTCCCATTTGTCTGTTCTTAGGAGCATTGGCTAGTTCAGCATATATTATACTGCCAGTTACTTTTGGTTTGGCTTCTCCAGTGGTTTTCATTGACTAAATAATTAAAAGTTTTTAATAATTGGTAGACTGAATTATCTTTACCATTTCATTATTCAGAGTTGAATATAAATAATAAATAATGTTTTTACAGTCTGTTGTGCTCTGAGATATACAACATTATAAATTTGACTATGATAGCTTATATTAAATTGACCACTCTTTCTTTTCTATCAACATTGAATAATCTCTTTCAGCTACTGTGACATGAGATGGCATTTGCTCTCTCTTGACATCAAAGTATTGAGCTGTCACGGGTCCCTTATAAGGAGGTACATGAGGTTTCATCTCCTCCATGAACAGAGGTATAGGAGTGGTTGGTCATTATCAGCTGAATATGGTACAACTAATACATATTTACTAATAATAATATTTAGACACTTTTTTATATTTTATTATTGGTTTATAAGGAATGAAGTACATGTGTCATGATAGTCAATGTGACTTTCACAGACCACATCTTATAATTATTCTGTGGTGTGGATGTTGTTGGATCTACAAATGTATAAGTCTATGTACATACTTTGAAAGATGAAAGCAAATTGCAATAATTATTACAAAAATTGAGTACTGTATAACATGTAAATGTAGTGGAGTAATATAATTTTCTATTGTCTAGAACACAACATACAATCATAAACTGCTCATGCTATTTATTACCAATACAATATTTGTCATTTTTTTATGCTGTCATAACACAACTTGACTGAGTTTGATAATTATAATAAAAAAGCTATACGTAGCTATATATAATTCTTTGTGTTCTAAGTTTAATTAATTAATATATCCAAACCACAATATTTCATAATTCAATGATCTCTTTCTGCTCTGAGTCTGAGGTCTCTGGTAACTTAACGTCATCATATATTGGACCTAACTGGGTAATAGTAATGGGTGGAGTGTCTTTATTGTTAGCTCCTCCTTTTCATAATGAAATAAAAAATAAGTGTAGTAATAACAGCAGTTAATAGAGAAGAAAGGAACATACTGACTGGTATACTCACTGTTAAGTAAACAATTCAGTAATATGCACCTGCTAAATATGAATAGTTTTTTTCATTATCTATGATGAAAATCCAATTGTATTATAAACTTTATTATAAACTGACATTTTATTAAACAGATTACATAGGACATATATCAGTTTAAAGAGAGGATATAGTACTTGTTGGAGTTGACAATAATATCAATAAACTTGTAGTTTCTATACATATCACAAAAAATGATATTTAACTTACTAATATTTAATGAAACACTTGTTATAATGACTGCAACTATACATGGGGAAAAAGTATATACATTTAATGATATTTGGAATCGGTAATGTATCTACTGATCTCTCTCAGTCATTTGAGTATAGTGGTAGGGTCTAATACTTAGTGGTACATAACGTATAATACATACATATATAGGCCAGCTATAAAACAATGATATTGATTGCCATTAAAAACAGACTAAATTGGTAAAATGGAAAAAAAATATACAGTGACACATATATTAAAATGTACTTATCATAAAATTTCACATTGTCTGTGTTTAAATATATGTTAGAAATTTGATACAACAATCATAAAACTCATTTATCAGTATTTAATTTCTCCATAAGCAATGTTGTCTTTTAGTTCAAGACACTGTTTCTCAGCATTAGTTGTATTAGGAGTGTCATATATAGAAGATTTAGTTCCTTTGTATGACATCTGTTTTCTTCCACATGACAAACAAACATATCATTGATGTGATAATGGTAGTTATTACTGATGACAGTATAACACTAACTGGAACTGCACTGTATGTGGTTTAATTGTTATTACTATTAATAATAAACTTATGTTTACCAAACAGAGAAGTACTAACATCACATTCTATACTATTGTAATCAGAATAACTTATAAAATAGAACAAACACACATACATTAGTGATTTATATGAAGTATACTATTTATTTTTATGTGAAGTATACATTTACTCTACTCTCTCTCTCTCTCTCTCTTTAATGCATGGAGCTATAAATTAGTAGCAAAACATATTACTTGTTGATGTTGTCATAGCAACAAATGATGTCTCCAGTAATCTTATAGTCAAGATACTCATTGTTGTATGAATGTGTGAATAAAAGGAATTATCTAAACAAAAGGAACTGAAATCAACACACGATGATACTTACCATTTGAGGTCCATAAAAGCTTTACCACAAGATCCAAATGTTGCACTTGGTAAAACAGTTTCTATAAAATGAATATGGATTAATACTTAATGAAATTAATTATTGAATACACTTGCCAGCAGTGTTGGTATAAGTTTTTGAGGTTTGAGCTAATGTATAAAATAAAAGTACATAATAGATATTGTGATTTAAATGATACTGATTAACAACACATACTGCTGTTGCTGAAATTGCATTTGTATTGTAACTAAATATCAGTCACATACAATACAACACAAAAATAATTTTTATATTACCTGTGTTGACTGAGTTAATGACAATAATGTTTATTAAAAGCATGTATAGTACATCAGCATATAAAAATAAATAAATATACTTTTATATTTCTCTGTAGACTTTCTCCCAATATATTCACAGCAGATACATTAATATCATATACTCCAGGTATAATAGTGATATAAGTAAAGACAATATTAGTCATATTAGTTGTAGTGATATTTCCTCCATTAATATTATGAGATATTATATAGTATAGAAATGGTGGTCTTGAAGTATCAATATTTGACTACATAATAATTAATGTACATTAATGATAGATGTATCATACCTCCCAGAATATGTTAATAGTTGTTAATAATCCCTCATAGTAGTAGTGACCATTTAATATATAACTGGTAGAGGTACTAGATATATCAGATAACATAATAGTAAGTTAGTGTATCACTTACCATCCCATGTAACAGTTAGTAAGTCACTGTTAACTCTTGTCTTCCTTTATTGTCTCTTCCAGTACTATAATCTCATATATTGAGTCAACAGATAGATCAGTTATTACTACTGAAGTATTAGTAGTTACTAGTTGTTGCCAAGTATTGTTCACTTTAACACTGTAGTTAACTATACAGTGTCCATTCTCCAATGGTACTGACCAGTGTAATGTGAGTGATGATGAATTGAGAAAAAAGAGAAAGTGACATTTTGTGGACTTGATGGAATACCTATATATATATCATAATATCATGTAATGTAAGAAATTGATACACATACAGTACTTACTAGAAACTATAACCTCAATCTGACAACTTATATCCATAACAGCATTCTTACAAATAATACTACTACCATTATGATGAGATGATACATTGTGAAGTCTTGCTTCAGATTTAATGACATTTGACACACTGTCTGCTCACAAAGACCACAGTAAAATTACCAATAGTACCAGTAGTACCAGGAGTTGATGTTACACTATAATGATACAATTGTATTATTTACAGGATTTTATCCATGGAGTAGAGTACCAGTTACAGTACAAGTTAACACCACATCATCTCCAGGGCATACAGGAGAATAAGTGGGAGAGGTTGTTGAAAAATGACTGGGATGAACAAATACAAGTCAATACTGCGCAATGGCTTGTGTTATATTTGTACTAACCTTGAGAGCTTACAAATTTAAGAAAAAACATTACCACCACACCAAAAATCATTCTTGAAACTAATCTTCGCTGAGGTGTGTCTATTTTGTTTATTCATTTGTTTCAGTATTAATTGAAGCTTTATTCTATGAATGTATGCCAAAACTAGCAGCAAGCAAAATCGGTAGAATTAGGCGGTATACATCTACTTGATTGAAGAGGTGAGCCCACTATATGGTCTCAAACAAAGGCAGTTTTATTATCCTTACATTATAAAATTAAAAGTAACTTACCATGTCATAATTCCTACATAAGAGTATGTACTGCTAGTAAATTATGTATATATAATATCTAATATATACCTTGTTTATGTGTTGTATCTGTTCTTATGATAGTCAAATGTAAACTGAACTGACTACATGTTGTAATTAATGAGCTATATGTGGTGTTGTTGAGGTCAATACATGTAGTGTATGTAATGTACTTGTGAAAATGATCTGATTGTTTTTTTTGGGCAATTTCTGACAACACATTTAATTGTAGTGTAGTTTAATTGATACATGTACTAATTTATGTAGTGAGTATAGTAAATAATTTGCCAAAAAAAAGTTTTATTATATAACAAATTGTTTATAAGTTATAGTTACTTTCAAAACAATTTATAGCTCTAGACATATTGTGCTCAATGTAAAGTTAGTAAGATTTAAAGACACTTTATCAGATAAATTTGTTTTCATCTAGGTCTCTACTTTATGTAAGGTTTAAATAATGTCAGTATATGTGACTATATAGCTACATGTTATATCTTGGCTTAAATGTTTTTTAATCAGAATAAACATAGGTAATTCTTCTGCTAAAAAATTCTAGCATTACTAAAAAGTAGTCTGTATTGTTGATTTAACTACCATTGGCTGGAAGATTTGTATCATTAAATGTAACACTCACCTTTTCTGGTGGAAATAATCTTGATAATTTTATAAATAATTTCAGATTTTTTTACTACACCCAAACTCCAGAACATGAGGAAACTCATCTTTGTCATTTATTTTAAACTTCACAGTCAATAGTCTCATTAACTTATGCTATGATACTAGTTGCTGTTTTTCCTGCACAATCTCAAAACTTAACACTAAGTATCTTACATAATTTAACATAATAGATAATTACTCCATTATTATTTATAGCTCCTCCTACTTTCCATATCAATTTGACTAACCTCAGTCCTCAATTGTTCTTCTATGAATATCACTTGGACTACACCCACTAATATTGGAGGCAAGGGGATATCTATACCTCATATATGATCACAGTGTATCCATCTCCCTCATTATTATATAGTAGTATTGGAGGAGTATGTAATACTGCTGAAGTGTTCTTTATATTATCAGGATTGAATTATAGTACTAACTATATCATCAATGTTAGTGCTAGTAACTGGTGCTGGTAATGAGAATATAGCTAGTACATTAATATATCATATCTCATCACCTTATTAGATAGTCACTACTTCTGATGAATGATATTCAAGTGGAGTGACTTGTGGTAATAGATATAATATATCAGTGACATCATTATAATGTGAGCTACAAAAGAGTATATCATCTTATACCACTATTGGCAAGTCAAATAATTTTAGTATTAGTAAGACAAATATGTTATTTTATAGAGCTTCTCATTGATAACTGTGCTGGTAGGGAGTGTAGCTAGTACATCAATGAAATTATCTTATGTACATCAATGCCATATATCATCAGATATCACTTATTATCTCATATAGATAAAGCTGGTCAACCCGACTACCTCAGTATTATCATGTAATACTATGAGGTTGTCATGACAACAACCTTCATTTGATCTAAGAGAAGGTTCACTACCTCCTAAAATACTTATATACAATGTCACTCTTTTTCAATGGACACACAATATAACCAAATTAACCTGTGGTGATAACTATACTATATTGGTGGTGACATTATTATTAGAGTAGAATTTAACACATATTAACAGTAACACATTTGGTAAGTCATTTATATTCTAATGTTTGTGTTAATGTGAGTTTTTGCCAGGTTTTCCCATCACTGGTACTATATTTTCATATAAAAAGTTCATTTAAAACAATGTCAAATCCTACCAGAAAATGTCTTAATGATATTAACCATGTACAAGTACTCTGACATCATATATTCTCCCTTACAGTCACATACTTAATTATGAATAGTAAATATATAGTTGTGTGTATTTAGGTATAGACCAGTGACATTCAGATAGATAAGTAATATCTTTCAAAAAATTAGTAATACTTTAATACTTTAACGTTTTTCATTTCAATGAAATAATTTATTATCAAAACTTTGTTAAATTGTTTAATACATTTGACATAGTACTTACTTTCACTTTTGAAAAAAACGATTTTTCTCTGATAATAACAATTATTGATTAATAGAGTATATTAATAATGTATGTACATAAATCCAATTACATTCCAAGTCTTTTATAATACAGACATTAATATGTATGTAATATAAGTACATCTCTATACAAGATCAATGACAATATGGAATTATGGTATGTTATATATAGGTTTTTATCTGTGTAATGTGTTATGTAACAATGTTCCATGTACATGGTTACTATTCTAAATTGTGTTTTTTAAATCTGATTTGTCATCATTGCTAACCCTAATGAACTTAATCAACAACGTCAATGTTATTACAGTAACATTTCCCTAATTGTGTTATAATTGTTAATGTAGTAGACCACTGTACACAATATCATTGAGGTCAGCTATAACAGGTATAGTAGCTACATATACTATGCTAATATTATATTAATGTAGCATTGTATATGCTGAATGGGGATGCATGACCAGCTGTTGAATGTTTCATTGTTGTATTTGACAATGACACACATTGTCATGGGACTTTATATAATAACCAATAAACTCATTTTGAACTTTACAATGATGTACTGATATAGAATATAAAGGGACATGATGACTTCTCATTCTTCCAACAATATATACACACATCAGTACATTCTTAGTAGATTACAAAAAAACTATAAATTGCTGTTTGACAAGTAACAGCTGTAATAACTTAATATCTCATATCTTAGATCATTGATTTCATTTTTGTTAGTATTCAATAAAAATTATTAATATAAGAGCCATCTATTAATTATAGATCATTTTTATTGAAGGACAAAATTCAATAATGTATTATACAAGTAAAACCTTATATGCCTATACAGGTATTTGGTCATTGAAGACAATAGGTATTTATAGTCAATGAACCATATATAACACTAAAACAATATGTAAATATTAATCACCTAGTATAAAATACATTAACTATAGAGTTCTTATAATTTGTAATTATTTTAACAACTATTAACTACATTGCTATATGTTATATCGTTGTGCAATAAGATTAATAGTATGAACATTTACTATTGACCTTCCTTCCTCACACAGTATATACTGTCCCAAGACAAGGTGGTGTGAAGTGAACACATGAAATATGTTACAATAAGTGTTAATAGTTTAACATATCACTGACACACACACACACATTAAGATGTGCTAGTAATATCATCTTTCCTTGTTTTATATACTGTATATTATTTTTTGTTAGTTATGAAGGAAATGAAGTACATATGTTATGATAGTTAATGTAAACGGAACAGACCACATGTTATAATTACTGTATGTGTGGGTGTTTGATTAGTACTATAATACATGTACATTACATATGTCATGAGGATGATCTACTGATTGGTTTTTGTGGTAAAAATCGCAAAATCTAATGACATATTAGCTCACTTGTATATATAGTAACTGGCTCATTCTATCTCCGTTCGCTGTAAATACTGAAGTTTTTTATTTGATATATTGTTGTTGTTTGTGTTTTTTTAATTGATTTGATTATCTCATATTATCTTCAAATGGTGGTAAGTTAAACTAATTATAATATAATCAACTTTATCATTATCAGTTTCATGTCATAATATCAATATCATTATTAGAACTAGATAACCCTGTCAATTACACAGCTGTAATTGATACATTATATCTTCAACTAACCATATCATCAGTCAGTTTTATACATACACTACTTTTAAAAGTAGCTAATATATATTAAAGTATTACATTATATAACATGACATTAGATGTACTTGTATACTGAACATATAGTGTTTGTGACTTCATGACTATTTATTCTGTTAGTTATTACTCTATGTTCATATGTGGTATATATTATATTACATTGTAGCTTGTAGGTACTTTATATAGTCTATAGTGCTATGTGTGTTTGTATATGATGATAAAATAGTTAATCTTTATACAAGGATGATGTTCATGTCAACATTAAAATATGATGTTAATTTATTAACTAAACATACATTAACTAAAATAACATCTCTACATATATAATAATACAATGTCTAATTTGAGAGGCCATACCACTTGCTAATGCATGATAAATTGACAGCTTGCTATAATGATACAAGGTATCATATGGAGCTCATATTAATAAATTAATAACTAGTCTTATAACGAACACCAATAACTCAATGACTTATAATAAAACATGACAGAATAAAATAATGAACTAAAAAGTGACAACATTATAACATATAACAATCAGTAGGTGAGTTAAAAGTACAATGTTTTCATTTTACAGATGATGTATGAAGGAAGTTACTGTTGTTGATTGTCCTCCACTACCATAGGAACCAGATGTTGGGACCCGAGTTTAGGAGACTATGGTGGAGGGATCTCCAAGTTCCTAAACTGAGCCTGTATCATTACACCTTTTGTAGAGAGCCTCTGTAGTGACAACGAGAATGTACAATAGCAACACTGATATTCACAACATGTGATACCTTATTAGGATCAGTTTGGTTGCCTTGATATCAGAGTAGATAACAGACCTGATCTAAATTTGATGTAGGAGGTGCCATTGGTCTGTTCTTAGGAACACACTCGCCTAGTTCAGTATATTTTCCACATCCACTCCAATTGGTTGTTTATCTAATATGATGTAATTGTTATAATAGTGGCCTCTATTAAATCTCTTACTTCATTATTTAGACAGCTTGAATAGCAACCATTCTGTTATGTAACTTAGAATTATTTCCTCTGCTCTATACAATAATATTATAAAATAGATCTAACTGATTATGCATACTATGTTTTAAAACTTAACCTCTCTCTTCTTCTCTCTTCAAGACAGAATAGTCACCTCCAGCTGATGTACTATAAGGTGGTGCATGAGATACATTATCTCTCTTCGTTAAAATTGAGTAATCTCCTCCACCCACTGTTTTAGATGAGGCCACTGTGTGCTACTTGCTTTACTTCAAACGTATTGAGCTGTCAAAGGTCCATTAAAGGTGTTACCAGGAGGTTCGTCTCCTCCATGGAACAGAGGTGGTTGGTCATTATCAGCTGAATAAGGGTGGTATGGGAGGAGGACCCATTCATCATATTGTAGAAATTGTGGTTTCTTTTTTTACTTATAGAGTGGGACCTATGATAACTAATAAAAATTTAAAATAACCAGAAGTCCAATGAACTGGATATATATTATTTATTGTATTTTGAGCTGACTTCATTTTGAAAGAGGAGCAGTTTTGTGAAAAATTGTTTCTTCTTTTGTTGACTGCAAAGGTAATTTTATAATCAAAAATAATATAATTATCTACTTTAGATAAATTATCACTGTCCCCCTATGAAAAAAAAAAATATTATTAAACTATTATCAGTAATAATTGCCTTTATTGTGTAGCCTTTCCATAACTGGATGCTCTAAAGTAATCAGACTCCTTATATTTGTGAATCTCTAGTTGTATATCGGTATTAGTCCATTGTTTCTATATTAAGGCAAATTCCCAAAGAATACCTGTACTAAACAATTTCTATTACCTTGCTGAAAAACTGTTTCCTGAATCTTTGTAAACTAAAGATGTGACAAACATTTTAGTAAGTATAAAATAATTCTAAGTAGCTTTCTACCTTAAATCTCTTTCTATATATAAAATGCTGTAAAATTATAGTCTATAACCTAACAGGATAGCTATCAGTACACTCCACTTAATAGCACCAGCAACTAGCAATGTTTGATTACTTGTATTGGTGTCAGTACCAGTGGTGGAAAGGTGTCTATTAGTGTAACAAGGCAATGTAAATGAAGTTTAGACACTAATGTTATTGTTGGTGATGTTATTGATGTCTGAGTGGATTTAGACTCATTTCTGTAGTGACATTGAATAAAAAGAGCTTGTATCTATAGGAGGAGAGATAATAATACATATTAAAAAAGGATTGTATATATACCATATAAAGTCATGAAAGGT
>NW_024533611.1:5000-45000 GCF_016097555.1 Gigantopelta aegis | reverse complement strand
TCTTAGAGAAGAAACCCGCTACATGTTTCCATTAGTAGCAAGAAATCTTTTATATGCACCATCCCACAGACAGGATATCACATACCACGGCCTTTGATATACCAGTCGTGGTGCACTGGCTGGAACGTGAACTAGCACAATGGGCCCACCGACGGGGATCGATCCCAAACCGACCGCGCATCAATCGAGTGCTTTACCACTGGGCTACGTCCCGCCCCTTTTGTTATTATGAGAGACAATATAGTTAAATAATACAAGTCTAGTATGTAGAATTAAAATAACACTGATAATGAGAGACAGTATAGTTAAATAATACACGTACTAGTATGTAGAATTAAAATAACACTAATAATACAACATTCATTCATCTTTCTCATCTAGCTCGTTCCACAATCAGAGCAGTATTATATATACAACTGGTTCCACAATTTAAGCAGTCTTATATATACCACTGGTTCTACAATCAGAGCAGTCTTATATATACAACTGGTTCTACAATCAGAGAAGTCTTATATATACAATCAGAGCAGTCTTATATATACAATCAGAGCAGTCTTATATATACAACTGGTTCTACAATCAGAGCAGTCGTATATATACAATCAGAGCAGTCTTATATATACAATCAGAGCAGTCTTATATATACAACTGGTTCAATAAACAGAACAGTCTTATATATACAATCAGAGCAGTCTTATATATACAACTGGTTCTACAAACAGAACAGTCTTATATATACAATCAGAGCAGTCTTATATATACAACTGGTTCTACAAACAGAACAGTCTTATATATACAATCAGAGCAGTCTTATATATACAACTAGTTCTACAAACAGAACAGTCTTATATATACAACTGGTTCTACAAACAGAACAGTCTTATATATACAACTGGTTATACAATCAGAGCAGTCTTATATATAAACAACTGGTTATACAATCAGAGCAGTCTTATATATACAACTGGT
Organism: Gigantopelta aegis; assembly: GCF_016097555.1. Taxonomy (NCBI): domain Eukaryota; kingdom Metazoa; phylum Mollusca; class Gastropoda; order Neomphalida; family Peltospiridae; genus Gigantopelta; species Gigantopelta aegis. Next base: position 44,031 of record NW_024533611.1, on the reverse strand, counting down.
TCTACAATCAGAGCAGTCTTATATATACAACTGGTTCTACAATCAGAGCAGTCTTATATATACAACTGGTTCTACAATCAGAGCAGTCTTATATATACAACTGGTTATACAATCAGAGCAGTCTTATATATAAACAACTGGTTCCACAATCAGAGCAGTCTTATATATACAACTGGTTCAACAATTAAAGCAGTCTTATATATACAGCTGGTTCTACAAACAGAACAGTCTTATATATACAATCAGAGCAGTCTTATATATACAACTGGTTCTACAATCAGAGCAGTCGTATATATACAACTGGTTCCACAATCAGAACAGTCGTATATATACAACTGGTTCCACAATCCAAACAGTCTTATATATTCAACAGGTTCCACATTCAAAACAGTCTTATATTTACAATCACAAGCAGAGTAGGCTCATATATATATATAAATGGTTCCACAATCAGAACAGTCTTGTATATACAACTGGTTCCACAATCAGAGCGGTCTTATATATACAACTGGTTCCACAATCAGAACAGTCATATATATACAACTGGTTCCGCAATAAGAGTACACTTATAAATGCAACTGGTTCCACAATCAGAGCAGTCTTATCGATACATCTGGTTCCAAAATCAGAACCGTCTTATATATACAACTGTTTCCACAATCAGAACAGTCTTATATACAACTGGTTCGACAATCAGAACAGTCTTATATATACAACTGGTTCCACAATCAGAACAGTCTTATATATATACAACTGGTTCTACAACTAGAACAATCGTATATATACAACTGGTTCCACAATCAGAACAGTTTTATATATACAACTGGTTCCACAATCAGAACAGTCTTATATACATACAATTGGTTCTACAATCAGAACAATATACAACTGGTTCGACAATCAGAGCAGTCTTATATATACAACTGGTTCAACGATCAGAACAGTCTTATATATATACAACTGGTTCCATGATCAGAACAGCAGTCTTATATACATCTGGTTCCACAATCAGAACAGTCTTATATACAACTGGTTCGATAATCAGAACAGTCTTATATATACAACTGGTTCCACAATCAGAACAGTCTTATATATACAACTGGTTCCACAATCAGAACAGTCTTATATATATACAACTGGTTCTACAACCAGAACAGTCGTATATATACAACTGGTTCCACAATCAGAACAGTCTTATATATACAACTGGTTCCACAATCAGAAAAGTCTTATATACATACAACTGGTTCTACAATCAGAACAATATACAACTGGTTCGACAATCAGTGCAGTCTTATATATACAACTGGTTAAAAAATAAGAGCAGTCTTATATATACAACTGATTCCACAATCAGAACAGTCTTATATATATACAACTGGTTCCATGATCAGAACAGCAGTCTTATATACAACTGGTTCTACAATCAGAACAATATACAACTGGTTCGACAATCAGAGCAGTCCTATATATACAACAGGTTCAGCAATCAGAGCAGTTTTATATATACAACTGGTTCCACAATCAGAACAGGCTTATATATATACAACTGGTTCCATGATCAGAACAGCAGTCTTATATACAACTGGTTCCACAATCAGAACAGTCTTATATATACAACTGGTTCACCAGTCAGAGCAGCCTTATATATACAACTGTTTCGACAATCAGAACAGTCTTATATATACAACTGGTTCCACCATCAGAACAGTCTTATATACATACAACTGTTTCCGTAATCAGAACAGTCTTATATACATACAACTGGTTCTACAATCAAAACAATATACAAGTGGTTCGACAATCAGAGCAGTGTTATATATACAACTGGTTCAACGATCAGAACAGTCTTATATATATACAACTGGTTCCATGATCAGAACAGCAGCCTTATATACATCTGGTTCCACAATCAGAACAGTCTTATATACAACTGGTTCGATAATCAGAACAGTCTTATATATACAACTGGTTCGACAATCAGAACAGTCTTATATATACAACTGGTTCCACAGTCAGAACAGTCTTATATATATACAACTGGTTCTACAACCAGAACAGTCGTATATATACAACTGGTTCCACAATCAGAACAGTCTTATATATACAACTGGTTCCACAATCAGAACAGTCTTATATACATACAACTGGTTCTACAATCAGAACAATATACAACTGGTTCGACAATCAGAGCAGTCTTATATATACAACTGGTTCAAAAATCAGAGCAGTCTTATATATACAACTGATTCCACAATCAGAACAGTCTTATATATATACAACTGGTTCCATGATCAGAACAGCAGTCTTATATACAACTGGTTCTACAATCAGAGCAGTCTTATATATACAACTGGTTCCACAGTCAGAGCAGCCTTATATATACATCTGGTTCAGCAATCAGAGCAGCCTTATATATACATCTGGTTCAGCAATCAGAGCAGTCTTATATATACATCTGGTTCAGCAATCAGAGCAGTCTTATATATATATCTGGTTCAGCAATCAGAGCAGTCTTATATATACATCTGGTTCAGCAATCAGAGCAGCCTTATATATACATCTGGTTCAGCAATCAGAGCAGTCTTATATATACATCTGGTTCAGCAATCAGAGCAGTCTTATATATACATCTGGTTCAGCAATCAGAGCAGCCTTATATATACATCTGGTTCCACAGTCAGAGCAGCCTTATATATACATCTGGTTCAGCAATCAGAGCAGTCTTATATATACAACTGGTTCCACAATCAGAACAGTCTTATATATACATCTGGTTCCACAGTCAGAGCAGCCTTATATATACATCTGGTTCAGCAATCAGAGCAGTCTTATATATACATCTGGTTCAGCAATCAGAGCAGCCTTATATATACATCTGGTTCAGCAATCAGAGCAGTCTTATATATACATCTGGTTCAGCAATCAGAGCAGTCTTATATATACATCTGGTTCAGCAATCAGAGCAGTCTTATATATACATCTGGTTCAGCAATCAGAGCAGTCTTATATATACAACTGGTTCCACAATCAGAACAGTCTTATATGTACAACTGGTTCCATGATCAGAACAGCAGTCTTATATACAACTGGTTCAGCAATCAGAGCAGTCTTATATATACACCTGGTTCAGCAATCAGAGCAGTCTTATATATACAACTGGTTCCACAATCAGAACAGTCTTATATGTACAACTGGTTCAACAGTCAGAGCAGCCTTATACATTCAACTGTTTCCGCAATCAGAGCAGTCTTATATATACAACTGGTTCCACAATCAGAACAGTCTTATATATACAGCTGGTTCCACAATCAGAACAATATACAAGTGATTCCACAATCAGAGCAGTCTTATATATACAACTGGTTCAACAATCAGAGCAGTCTTATATATACAACTGGTTCCACAATCAGAACAGTCTTATATATATATATATACAACTGGTTCCATGATCAGAACAGTCTTGTATACAACTGGTTCCACAATCAGAACAGTCGTATATATACAACTGATTCCACAATCAGAACAGTCTTATATATACAACTGGTTCCACAATCAGAACAGTCTTATATACAACTGGTTCTACAATCAGAACAATATACAACTGGTTCGACAATCAGAGCAGTCTTATATATACATCGGGTTCAGCAATCAGAGCAGTCTTATATATACAACTGGTTCCACAATCAGAACAGTCTTATATATACAGCTGGTTCCACAATCAGAACAATATACAAGTGATTCCACAATCAGAGCAGTCTTATATATACAACTGGTTCAACAATCAGAGCAGTCTTATATATACAACTGGTTCCACAATCAGAACAGTCTTATATATATATATATATATATATATATACAACTGGTTCCATGATCAGAACAGTCTTATATACAACTGGTTCCACAATCAGAACAGTCTTATATATACAACTGGTCCACAGTCAGAACAGTCTTATACATACAACTGTTTCCGCAATCAGAGCAGTCTTATATATACAACTGGTTCCACAATCAGAACAGTCTTATATATACAACTGGTTCCACAATCAGAACAGTCTTATGTATACAAGTGGGTCTGGGCCCGTGGTTCTTCTACGTTCACATCGGCTCTTATCAGAACTGTTATATTTTTAACATTGTATATTTAGTGGCACTGGTGTTGTGTCTTCTGTGTCTCACTTCCGTAGTGTGCTAATAAACCAGGCAATATTTAGGTCACTTGCACAATACTTGTGTTCTGATGTGTTCAGTATACAATCGTCTACAGTGGTACTCTCACCGGCACGGGCTTTTATCACACATCTCCAGTGATCTGGGAATATACAATCGTCTACAGTGGTACACTCACCGGTACAGGCTTCTATCACACATCTCCAGTGAACTGGGAATATACAATCGTCTACAGTGGTACACTCATCGGTACAGGCTTTTATCACACATCTCCAGTGAACTGGGAATATACAATCGTCTACAGTGGTATACTCACCGGTACAGGCTTCTATCACACATCTCGAGTGAACGCTTTTACCTCTGGTGCGATTCTTTCTTTGTACTTACCTGATGCTGCATTTATAAAATGTCACAAGGATATTTTTGCGCTCCGGTCCAGTAGAGTACCATATATTCATTGTGCTAAATATTGCGTACACAGATGTATTCCTTTAATACAACCCTAATGGAGTCCGCCATCTTCGTTACGGTACATAACACAGACGTGGTTATATACATACATATGCTTTGAGTTGCCCTGGAAATGTCTCCAAGATAGAGGGAATGGTGGGCAAAGAAAGGTTATGCAATTTGTACTTTGACTTAAATATTTATAATATTACTACTAATAATAATAACAACAAAATAAATAGTAGTAGTAGTAGTAGTAGTAGTAGTAGTAGTAGTAGTAGCAGTAGTTGTAGTAGTGGTAGTAGTAATAATAATAGTATTAATATTAATATTAATATTAATATTAATAATAATAATAATTATTATTATAACATTAATAATAATAATAACATTAATAATAATAATAATAATAATAATAATAATAATAATAAAAGGTAAACGAACATTTATACCAAAGGGAATAATATAAGTTGTAGAAGCATCACGAGGGGTATATGGCTTTATATGTACCCTCTGTGTGTTCTTTTACCCCGAGCCGAAGGGTACAAGAGCACACAGAGGGTACATAAAAAGCCATATACCCCGAGTGATTTTTCTACAACGAATTTATCTTGCCGACATGTTAAACCATATAGCCAAATAATCAAAATAACGCCAGACAATAATTGTCAACAATTTATTGATGATGATGATGATGATGATGATGATGATGATAACTTGCTTAACGTGCCCATATACCACTAGGGTTTCGAACACGCCCATCCCGAGTCCGAGCTCCGATAGGATCGGTGACCTGACTCGGGATTGGGGGGGGGGGGGGGGGGGGGGGGGGGTGGTGGTGGTGGTAGGGTTGAAAATGGGCAGAATTTTGAAAATAGCAATTAGTAAAAAAGTTAATAGAAAAATGAAAAGAATTGACTGCTCGGCCGAATATTTATATAATTTGGAGCATTTTAGAAGAACAGTCTAAAATTAAATAAGAGAAAGAAGAGAGGATCGGACTATTTAATAATAAACAAAAAAGAGAGTAATTTCGACATAAACGTTTGAACGCAGATCTAAAAGTTTAAAGTCCGATCGATATGTCCACATGAGTGGCCTCGTTAAGGCCGTTTGGGTGCACAGCTTATAGGGACGAGATGGGTTGCATGCCGTCAAGAAAACCCCTAAATTGACAGTCGATAGACGTTGAAGGTGTAGTGCTGTGCTGAAATACAGATCTTGAGAAGCCGGATCCGTCTGAACGAGAGAGAGTATCAGACTACGGCATAGTCCAGTCGTCATGGGTTGGTATAGTGGTGCGGACGGGCCCGACTCCGGAGGATACGAGAAGATATCACTATAAAGCAAAGTAAAGTCTAGAAAAGAGTAGTAGGGGCCGACCCCGCTTCCTATTTCTTCTTAGAGTGGGGCGGTCAATCTTCCAGTGCTGCTAGGACAGGCTCGGACATGTAGAGACTAAACGCGAACAACAACAATTTATTAACGGAGCCGTACCACGCGGACGCGAACGAAACCACTTGCCAGTGACGAAAAATAGTTCCATCGATAAACGAGTTTTTAACTTCAAATGTTTGTAATACGAAATTGTTTGAAACAGATATTAATTTAAAAAAACAAAAAAAACCCCACCTTTTTATAATCTAATTATTGCTTTAGCATTAACTGGGGTGGCTGGAAACTGTTGGAAATGACAGACGTGGTATAAGAGAATTTGGCTCCGTCCACAGGGGTATAAGAGATTTGTCCAACGGCAAACAACCAATGAGATTAAAGAATTTTACATGATGGCGAGATAATAATATATTATAGTAAGTTAATTTAAAATTAAATCTGAAGGGTGGTGAATTTGTTGTTTATTGGGGGTTTTTGTGTGTTATTTTGTGATTTGTTTTGTTGTTGTTGTTTTAGTCGCAGGTAGATCAACTAGCCAAAAAAGAACTCCATATTTGGGCAGTAGTTAGAGAGAACGTGGTCACATCTAATAGCCAACAAAAAACCAGTGCAGCAGTGCTCGGGTATTATACAGAAAGATGTACAATAATCTGAAAGGTTAATCTGAAACCAGTGCAGCAGTGCTCGGGTATTATACAGAAAGATGTACAACAATCTGAAAGGTTAATCTGAAAGCAGGGCAGCAGATGTACAATAATCAGAAATGTACTAGGTTAAAATACTAACCAGTGGCTGAATGAATCATGGCAATAAGAAGGAACAAGAAGCAGGACTTGTAGTGATATCCCTGCGCCATGTCTAAGCGTCAAACCGAAACTACAACAAGGAGACTAAAGTACGTAGCGATTTATTTTCGTTAACTTCCCGATATACGGGTATCTGACGTTACTACTCTCTTGTGACTAATCCAATTGAATAGCTTTATTGTATTAAGCGTGGGTTGTATTAAGCGGGGTACTCCCCCACCCACACACTAACACACACACACACACACACACACACACACACACACAGCCGCACACACATACATACACCCAGCCACACACACCCAAACACACACACACACACACACACACACACACACACACACAGAGCAACAGACTTACACACACACAGAGCAACAGACTTACACACACACACACAGATATACTAACACACACACACTTAACCACAAACACACACACACACACACACGCACGCAAACACATTTACAAACACACACACACACACACACACACACACACACAGACACACTTACACACACATGCAGATAAACACATTTATATACACACACAAACACTCACACACACATACACACTTTGATACACAAACACACACACACACAAACACACACACACACACACGCACACACAAACACACTTACACACACACATACACACACACACACACACAGTCTAGGATCGATGCCTGTTAGTGTAATCATTGGACTATTTCTCGTTCCAGCCAGTGCTTCACAACTGGTGTTACAGACCATGATATGTAGGCCTACTATCCTGTCTGTGGGATGATGCATACATTAAAGACCCATTGGTGCTAATAAAACAATAGTTGCCCATAGTTTCCTGTCTAAAATATATTTGTGGTCATTAATCACATGTCTGACACCAAATACCTGTAGTTGTGTTGAATGTGTCATTAAATATAAAATTCCTTTCTTTCTTTTTTTTTTTTTTAACATGGCTCCCATATGCAACAACCTTAGTTAAAAATTATGATCTAGCTATGTCTATATTTTGTAGACAATTTGAATATTATATAAAAAATAAATTTAAGTTGCAATTTAAAATGAAAATGCCTGGGAATTGTTTATTGTAAAAAAGATGCCGGCCCAAAGATGATAAATGTTTTATGACCATACGCAATAAAATATTTTAATTTACTTAGCATAGAGGGAAATTAGTTTATATTATTTCAAAGGCATCATCACAGGATTGTAACTTTTCTAGTCATTGTATATTTTATAGACATTATATAATATTTGACATATAGTTGAACATGAATTAGTAGATACAGGTCAAGTATTTTTCTTTAAATCGGAGTCCGTTCATGGTAGTTCATATTATAACTAATTGGTTAGAAGAAGCGACCCCCTTTATACAAATGGCATAAAATAAATATGCACACTAATAATAAATATTGTTCATTGTAGTAGTTGAAATGTATGCACATTCATATTTTCTGGGCTAAAATATCAAGATATTACTACATTAACTGGAATAATTGTAGCATTTCAGATGTTCCAATGATGAGAAGTGGTTACTGCTATAGTGTGTTTAAATCAAATGTGTGTTTGTGTGTACATGTATATCATTCTACGAGCGCATTAGACAAACATTATACTTAATCAGGCACCAGATCAGTGCTGATGACAAATGCATTAAACTGTACTTAGATGTGTTTTACACCTGGTCTTATTGTACTTAATGGCATTCACTGGTACATTAAAGATTGTGATATGTACTTTTCTGTCAATGGGGAAATGCATATAAATGATACTTTGTCGCTGTTTTGTTGGAGCAGCCACTATGCCGGTAACAATTTTCCTTCAGGTCAGGTCAGGTTGCCGGGGTCTGGATTGAAAATTAACGTTGCGGAAAGACACTGGCTTAAGATGTGATAATAATCCAGCTCAGATTTCAAGATATCACTTGCCGGATTCGTTTCGAGTTGTGCTGTGTCATAGCCAGCTTTGTTTTGTAGATCCACATAGTCACGATCACGGGACACACACATCTTCCCACCTGCATTATATTGAATTCTTAGGGGAACAAACATAACAGTTAAAACTTGATACACAAGCACCAAACGCCTAGAGTTTGAGGATTTAAAAAAACAAACATGGAATAGGTGATTTTAACAATTCACTAGCCATATATACATGTATATATATATATATATATATATATATATATATATACACACACATACATATTAGGGTAGCCAGGATTGTTTATTGGGGGTGGAGTGGAGATAGAGGGCACTGCTTTTACACATGTTATGGGGTGACATGCATTATAAAAGTTGGTATTGTGAAAAAAAGAGGTGCTCTTGTGCCCAATCCCTGGCTACCCGGATACGTCGGTGCATATATGTGCAATTTAAAGTATATCAATCAATAGCTTTTGATTTTATCACAGGTACCTTTAGTAGTATTACTTGCATGGACAGTAGAGTTGTGGTAATTATTTGCTAATGTCATATTATTTTAGTAAGTTTTAATCATATATAACTTTGTTTTAGTAACATGTGACCCATGTTGCATGCAAACATCTTACACACATTGAGATTGTTGTGCATTTTTGTAAAACCTACGAAAATGCGCATTCTGCTAGGAATCATTACACGTTGATTGTAAATATATTTGTCATTTTATTCTCTCTAAATTGCTGTTTAAATCATTAAGTTGAAGAACATAATTTTGTTTTAGAACATGTCAAAACGTAGACACTTTAGAACGAGTGAAAACTTTTAAAGAAAAATGCCGAACATAGTTACTGGCCCTGTATTAATTTTGTTTCGTTAAATTACTGTGTATTAAAAATCATTAACAGTGTTATAAGCAGTATTATACTTTAGATGTTAACCATTACGTATTGTCTATAATTATGCTGTATAGATATTTTTGAGAACGGAGTTAATCACATTTAGGAACATACATAATTTCTTTGTCGTTGATAGCTTTTTCGAATTAAATAATTGTTCGAATGTATAAGTATTGGGTCTATCATAATAATATTATTTTAGATATATGAATCTTTCATTTGAGAAATATGTACACTGAAATAAATAAAGATAGAAGACGATGCTACCAGTCAAATTGTTCGCGAACGCTCCGCCTCATGCAAATGCCAATGGTAATGATTTTATTCCCGATGTGGAGGTAGCGCCACCTCTAGGGATCCGGTCGTAAAGGGAGATCTTCCAGCCATCATTCTCCAGTGATGTTGGCTCTGTACTTCGACCGGGTATTCCCTAGTGCAACCTTCCAAGGTGGATGCCAATGGAAACATCGCATGCCGGTCTGGTCACTGTCTGCCTTTATGACTCTAGTTGCGGCGTCATCCGCAATATTGCCTTCCTTTTCTTAGCCTCGACAACTCTACACCCACCGTTGGTGCGGACGGGAGCCCGAGGAGGAGTTGGCTCGAGGCTTGTCGGGGTGTCAACGAGGACGTTCATTTCAACTTATTTTCGTGCTTATATCCAATTAAGGTTCAAGAACGCTATCCTGGGCACACACCTCAGCTATCTGGGTTGTCTGTCCAGGACAGTGGGTTAGTTGTTAGTTGGTTAGTGGTTAGTGAGAGAGAAGAAAGTGTAGTGGTCTTACAGGTGTTAAAAACTCGCTCTGGGTAGAAGCCGGAACCGGGCTCCGAACCCTTTACCTACCAGCCTTATGTCCGATGGCTTAATCACGACACCACCGAAACTGGCTTTTTTGGTGACTAAAACATTTCCATGGAAAACATTATAAAAAAAAGAAAAAGATTTAGAACTAATAAAATGTATCACTAACGCATAATTAAAAAGAAGAGAGGAAAATAATTGAAATAATAATTGTCAATAATTTGTATGTGCATGAGCTATTAATTACGTAATACCTTGTAACTCTTTTATGTGTAAATGATAAACGAAACAAATCACCTAACTGTTATGTGTTTCCTATACGTGTGTGTGGGAGGACTGCCACTCCCCGGCATGGCGCTGTTCCACCAGGTTCATAACAACCAAGGCATCATGGTCAGATGGCTTTTATAAAGTGTTATGGTTGTATCTTAGGATTACTTTCTGATGTGATGATCAATAGACAATTATAGATGCCTATTCACTGAGAACATATTTGACCAATGGTATACACATTCATACACGCACACGCGCTTGCGCGCATACACACACACACACACACACACATATATATATATATATATATATATATATATATATATATATATATATATATATGAGCCACTGAATGCAATAGTGAACCAAGTCCATTTTTAAAGTTTTTCAGGAGAAGCTTCCAAAGTTTGAAGACTGTAATAAAATCATGACAATTAAACTGCTACTGACAAGAGTAATATTGAATACTTTCGGAGGAACTTTATTTTGGCCCAAAAGATCTTGTTGCTCAAAATTAGGCATTTTGCCAAACATACTGATTTTGTACCTGGACCAGTCTTGCACTATGAATATGTCAATATTTCTAGAACACAATTACATAATGCTCACACATTTATTTATCAAACCTTTATTAAACAATAAAACAACAAGTCATAACAAGTGAGACATGGAACAATAACTGAAATTGTTAAAACCTACTTGATTAGGTACAACAGGATATATGAGGTTCAATACTAACAATCCTGAATTTGTTTTAATCTGTCGTAAAACATTTTATAACTTTATAAACAATCTTCATATATTTAGACCTGAGAACTTAATACTTAAACACAAGTTAACGTAAAGTCGTGTTTGAAAATTTTAGTTATGGATAAAACCATGGTAAATCAGTATTATTCTGTGTCATCCGACTCTGTTTCGTCTTCTGTGACATCTGGGTGCAAAAGGGGTACGTCTTCACTGTATGACAGACTTTTGTAGAAGTCATGGTGGACTAGGGGTATCAAATTAAGTAGGTCCAGCAAGTCCTTGATGTACTAGCATTAGCTTCAGTTTCATAGGTTGGATCTCGATCAGAATCATCTAAGGGGCCTGAAAAAATATGTAGTAAATTGAAGTATGTTTCTATTTTTCAGTGCAATAGTGGTCTACATGATAAAACAGTCAAATGGGAAGAATTTCTAAAATACATTCAGTAAAATACAAATGTATAAATGCAGTAAAGTATAAAATAAATGGTACTTACAATCTGATTCCTCTAGCAGTTGTAAAACTTCACTTTCTGTCAAATGTTTCCTTATGATGTGACCAGTCTTCATGGGCGCCGCCATTTTGGATTGTGCACTTGGCCCACTCTTGCACAACTAAACAAGACTTATTATGAGTTCAAAACTGTCATGTCGCATAAAAAATTGAAACAGAACTTGGTTTGGACCATTATTGAACTAAAAGATATTTTAAACCTCTCTTCATTTCTGCACCTAACTCAAAAATGACAAAAATTGACTTGGTCCACTATTGCACTAAGTGGCTCATATATATATATATATATATATATATATATATATATATATATATATATATATATATATATATATATATATATATATACACGCACGCACATACAAACATATACATACACACACATACATACACATATACATACATACACATTTACATACACACACATACATACATGTACACACGCGCGTGCGCAGACGCACACAAACACAGACATACAAATACGTACATACATACAGTATACAGTATACCAGATTATAAACAATGCTCCTAATTTTGCTATTTGGCGACTAAAAACACAAAAGTTGGTGTCATCTGGCTCCGGGCAGAAATGTCAACGTAGAGGTCTGGACCCATATTCACAAAACCTCGTAAGCCTAGTTTTACACGTAAACGTAAATCTACGACCGAGGAGCTTTTCACGAAACAACGAAAACGTAAGTTACGTGTAAAGTTGGACGTAAATATAAGAGTGCATCCGGTTACAACTAACGCTGCACGTAAGTCGTGTACATATAATAAATCAAGCACGATCGCCGTTATTTACTATTATTTACGGAAACTAGCAGCATTTCCAATAGTTGAAGCAGTTTGCGGTGGAGAACGCCCACGGATTGAACATACTTTTGTTGGTGATCGAACGGATGTTTTCGACTCGGCCAAGTTCGCCTGAGTTATCTTTTCCTTTTTAAGAAATGTCCTCCAGTTCGTACCAAAACGCGGATCCTCACCAATACCAAAATGCCATGGTTCGCCGTTCGCGATGTTATTGTTAGCATCCGACAAACGAAATTGCGTTTTGTGTATTTGTTATTTACCCGTTAAATCGAGTGTTAAATCGTGGATTTACGTCCAACTAATTTACGTTTATATTTACGACCGTCTTTGAGAATAAGGTGCTTTTTGCACGTAAACGTAAATCTACGGTAGACGTAAGTACTAGTCGTAGACGTAAATTTAAACCTTTTTGTGAATATGGGTCCTGATGTCCGCTAACTGGCTTGATGGTCTAGGAGTATGATTTTCGTTTAGGATGCGAGAGGTCCAGGGTTCGAATCCCGGAAAAGCCGTACATTTTGTTTTGGTGTTATGTTTGGGTTTTTTGGTGGGTTTTTTTTTGTTTTCTTGCATATTACTGACATCTGTTATCCGAATCGTTTATCGCTAGTAGTCACTTGTTGCAGTGATTTTCCTTCTGTGGAAAAGTGCATATAAAAGATCTCTTGCTGCATTAAGAGAAAGATAGTGGGTTTCCTCTGATGACTACGATGCCAATTACCAAATGTTTGACATCCAATAACCCATGATTAATTATTCAATGTGCTCCAGTGGTGTTGTTAAACAAAACAAACGTTTTTCTTTCTTGTTTTCTTTCTTTCTTTCGGGTAACTGAGGGGAAGCAACTCTCGTTAAAAATCTGTAACACAGGCAGTGCGAACAATGGTCTCGTCTATTCATCTGTCAGTTTGATACGCCATACTCATGAGGCAATATTACCCTTCCAATATTCCATAATTTTACTGTCAAGTCCAGTGGCGGATCCAGAAAATCAATTTATGAGGGGGCCCCAATGACATCAGACGGAATGCCAATGGAACTTTGGGGGAGGTTTGGAGGGGATCGTAAAAAAAGAAAGAAAATTAATATATAATAAATTATAACTCCCCCCCCCCCCCCTAGATCCGCCTCTGAAGTCTGTTCAGACACCAACATAATACAATAAAGAACAGTGGTACTCTTTTTCTTAGAACTAAATTCGTGTCGTTAAACAAAACAAACTTTTCATTTGGTACAATTTTGGGCAGAACTTTGCGCGGTCGGTATAGGATCGATCCCCGCTGCCGGGTCTATTGGAATGTTTATCGTTCCATGCGGCTGGTGTAACAAAAGCTATATTATGTACTGTCCTCTCTGCGGGATGCCGCATATATATAAAATATCCCTTGCTGCTAATAGCAAAGAGGCATGATAATTTCACATTGGGAAACAATCAGTTTGGAACCTAGATCAAAACGTACGGGGTTTTGTTGTTGTTGTTGTTGTTTGTTATACTCTATATAAATAAAGATAAAAAATGGTTTGTGTCCCCCACTATCTAGAGACTACCTCTTCCACTGCAGATTGTCACGATCATCTCTATGCCCCCATCCCCCCGCCACCACCCATCTCACTGAAGATATCGTTCCTACTGGCTTGTATTATATTGTCTTTATCAAATTACCACACCCCGGGGTTTACTTGGAGGTGACATGTGGTGCAATTAAGCAACATCACAGTTCCTTCATAACAGAACATAAATTACGAAAGTATTTATAATAATAATAATAGTAATAATAATAATAATAATAATAATAAATAACAACAAAACGTAGGGCTCGTCCGTGATTCGAACCCGGGGTCTCTAGCACCCAAAACAAGAATAGTTGTTTAAATATTTTTATTCGCGAACCTCAATAATGCACATATACATAAAATTTACAAATAAATGTAATAAAAAGATTCACACATATCCAAACACATGTTCTCACATAGAACCACTCACACATTTATCACAAACACAAACACACACACATTCACACAAACACACGCAAACATTAAAAGAAAATGGAAGGATATCGATCTTATAAGATAATGTGAAATTTTAGAGAGATATACTAAATATAAATATCAGTTTTCAAGTGGGTATTTAAAAACTAATTCATCATTATTTAGATCAAGAAAAATATTATTTTAAATATATTTATTAATAAATGCAGAAAATCTATTTTTAAAGTGATATTGATTTAAAAGCATTAAGAAGTACTGACGCATATAATGCATAAAAAATTAACAATATTAATATTTACACTCCTTGATTCTGCTATTAAACGTCTCTTGAAAACTGATATTCTATATATTGAGAGCAAAGCATTGATGAATTCATTTGAGCATTTTTGTATTTTGAAATAACACCCGAAAATCAATATTTTTTAAACATTTCTAAAGAAAAAACATTATCCTTAAACATATAAATACATATTTCATAAAAAATTGAAATTAAATCATAAAGTTCATCACAATACAAAAATAAATGACACATATCTTCTTCTTGTTTAAAACAAACAGGACATTGGCTAGATGCTACTTTATCGTATTTAAATAAGTTGGAATATGTGAATATAATGTTATGTGCTATCTTAAAATCTAAGTTAACAAATTCCGAAGTCTTATTACAGTAATGTATAATTTTCCAAACTGGCTTCCAATCTATGACAAAACCCGAATCATCTTTAACTTGTGGTGAACTTTTAATATTCTTTACAATAAGCTGTTTCCATTCATCAGGAAGCGAATTTAGAATTACTTTATAAGCAGTAGAAATCTCTGCTGCTGACATATCAGGATATTTTTCTTTAATAATGATACCGGTAAAAATCCTGGCACAACTTCATATGCAATGTCAACCACCATTACAATACCACTTTCAATAAAAGAATTAAAGCATAATAATTTATTTTTGTAATTAATAAATGGATTATGAAATATTGGCTGATATAATATATGATATAAATCTATAGAGAAAAAGCGTTCACGCTTTGAAATCTTGTCCCATGCCAACAAAACCTCAGCATAAAAAGGGTTAATATTAGCCAAAGCAGGTTTATCAAAAACTATATTAAAACATAAGTTTTGTATTTACCAAGACATTCAGACATTGTATGTTTCCAAACAGAACTGAAATCATTATTATTATATTTGTTTAATAATTTAATATGAATAGCAATTTTCTTTAAAGAAATATCTTGAATATTAAGCCCACCTGAACTTTTATTCCCAATAATAGTAGAATATTTTATTAATGGTATTTTACTTATGAATTTCTTGTTCAACCCACCTAGGAACATGAACTGCGCTAATTATATACAACATCTAGAAGTTAATAAGGTATTCCACACTGTCACTTTACCATTTAATGTAAGTTTTCTTTGTTTCCACATCTTAATCAATGAATTCAATTTTTCAATTTTTATTTTCCAATTCAATCTTTCGCACACAACTTTATTTGGACCTAAATAAATGCGAAGAATTTGAACATAATCTTTGTTAACAGCAACAGGAATGTTAAATGACAAATCTTTTTTCGCGGCTTTACCAAGACAAAGTACTTCTGATTTTTCAATATTTACTTTTGCACCCGTAGCAAGACAAAAATAATTGACAGTGTGAAAAATCACCTCAACAGACTGAGCATCTTGTACAGTGATAGTAGTATCATCAGCATGTTGAAATAATAAAGAATTACATTCATTGTTTAATTTTATTCCATTAATTTGTTGTTGACTTTTTAACAAGCCATTTAAAGGTTCAGCAACAATTACATAGAGCATCATTGAAATTGCACATCCCTGTCTAACACCCCTAGTAACAGTAACTTCATCTATATCATATTTGGTATATGATTTAGAATAAAAGCCATGTACACATGCAAGTATGTCTTCTGTTTTCCTAGATAATCCATTAATTGTGTTAAGTTCTTTAATTGAATTTGATTCTTGTTTTGATTTTTCTAAATTGAGAAAAAACGTTGTATTTTTCTCAGACTAAAAATTCAACTGCACTTTAGATCTTAAAATAGCACCATTACATTTAATTGTTCCATTAACTTTAAATCTTCTTGCAAAATGTGTAAATGTGTCAAATAATGTTTGTTTTTTTAAATTATTATTTAAAGCTAATTTAGAAAATTCCCGTTTTAAAGCATTTTGAATAAAATAATATTTTTCATTTTCTAATTTACGTTTATTTATAGCAAAATATGTTGCACATTTTTTTATTTTAAATTTTAAATTATCCCACCATACAAGGGGCTCGGTCTGAAACAAAGGACAGTCACAAGCATTATATATAACATCAGCAATCTCATTACAAAAAAGTTCATCATTCAATAACTGGTTATTAAAATTCCAAATACCTTGACCCCTCTCCACACGAAAAAAATCAAGCTTAAGTGATACAACATTATGTCACTAAAGGTGGTGTAAGATATTTGTGAATTGACAACAAAGCGTAAAATATTTCTAGAAAGTAAAATGAAATCTATCTTAGACTGTTTTAGGACCTTTTCGACAATTTCAGCCGATTTCACCAACTAAGTTTAAGTACTAAAACAGGTCTAACATCACTTTAAAACTTCAACCCACGTCTACACCTTCTGTTCAGCTCAGTTGTCGTCGATATAAATGGCGGATGCAGACATACGGGACATACACGCGCTGCATGCAGTAGTGGTACCTGGCGAAAGGAGGGGGCGTTTGAGAAGAAGGCGTATTTTCAGAAATAGGGTCAACTATTTTGAACTATACAATGATAAGGAATTCTCAAGCAGATTCAGATTATCCAAAGTAAGCGCTAACAATGTCCTTGATCTCATTGCAGGACAAATCACTCACGATACAAATAAAAATAACGCCATTTCTAATGAGTTGCAATTACTTACATGACTGCGATTTTATGCAACTGGTTGCTATCAACGGGTGGCAGGCGACCTCGGTGGAATTAGTTCTTCATCTGTTTGCAGGATAGGGAAACGGGTGAGCTTAGCAATTGCATCATTGAGACCGTAGTACATAAAGATGCCAAATGATGAAGAATCAGTCCACATAAAGAGACAATTTCACAACATGGCAGGATTTCCAGGCATTATTGGGTGTATAGATGGAACGCACATTAGAGTCGCTTGCCCAGTAAAGGTTCATAATGCAGCCTCATACATGAATCGCAAGGGCTACCATTCTCTCATTGTGCAAATGGTGTGTGATTCCTCCATGAAGATAACAAATGTGGTGGCACGATGGCCGGGATCTAGTCACGACAGTCGTATCTTCCGCTCAAGCACTCTACGGGATCATCTTGAAGATGGAACGATCAGGGGGATTCTATTGGGGGACAATGGATACGCATGCGAGAGATACCTTTTGACGCCAGTTCTCAGAGCAGGTACTGATTCAGAACGCCGCTATAACACATCACACCGGCGCACACGTAACATCACAGAACGTGTGTTTGGATTACTGAAGAGAGGATTCCCCTGCATCGGTGTGGATTCACGTTTACGATGTCACATTGAAACAAGTAAAGCTGTCATTGTTGCCCTATGTGTCCTTCACAATATTTCTCGTGACAATAGAGATGCAGACTTTCCAGGAAATGATGTCCATGCCCTACAGAATGACGTCAACATCAGAGAGCAGAATAACCTCAGGGGATTAGCATTCCGCAGAATGCTCATACAAAATCATTTTCACTAATAATTTGTGTTGTGATGAATTTTGTATCATGTTGTATCAAAATCTATTGAACTATTGGACTATGAATTAAAGCAGTATTTTCTATTTGAAATATATATTGTAAAATCAGATATGAGTTAAGTTTGTTTTGTTCAACGACGCCACTAGAGCACATTGATTTATTAATCATCGGCTATTGGACGTCAAACATATGGCAATTGTGACACGTAGTCAGTGGAAATCCGCTACATTTTTCGTATATAGCAAGGGATCTTAGATATGCAGTTTCCCATAGACAGGATAGTACATACCACGGCCTTTGATATACCAGTCGTGGTGCACTGGTTGGAACGTGATTCTTTGAAAAGTGATATTATTTATTTTCATAGTACATTGTATATTTATAGACTAGAAAATAACAATCGAATAATAATGTCAAGTTCCTTCTTGAGTTTCTTTTCTTTCAAAAGTAGCACCCTCTCTTTCAAATCCATCAGTTCCGTCCTCCGGCGAATGTGCTCCTTCTTTCTCATCTCAAGTATTTCGGATGATGCGCTGTTGGCTGTTGAGTAACTAGGTAAATCTGAAATGAATAATTTTTAGTAAATACATGTCAGATGAAGGAATATATATTTACTCTTTAGCATTTAATGGTTTTTAAATGTTATTTATTAAGTTGTTTTCATATTAACTTTCCCAGACATGATAGCACAAACCACGGTCTTTGTTATATCATTTGTGCACCACTGGTTGGTGCAAGTGTTTACCCGGCCTCCCTAACACGCTCTGGGTTGGAGCCGATACAACAATTACATATCCCATGCTTCGAGTGGTATCGTACCCAGTACCTGCCAGCTTTTATCCCACTGACATTGCCATACATCACCGGGGCCGGTAAAGATACAGTACAAGACAACATACTTACGTTGTTCGATGGTGCCAGCGTTAGCAGTTGTGGTGTCCCTTGCGTCAGCAGTTGTGGTGTCCCCTGCGTCAACAGTTGTGGTGTCGCCTGCGTCAACAGTTGTGGTGTCGCCTGCGTCAACATCGTCATTGTAATTGTAATTGTCTTCAAGTTCGTTGCTTGCTTCCGGTTGTTGGACCGGGGCATGAATTGCGCGACTGGTAACTGATACCGAACTGTTGGATGTTCTCTCGACTATATCTGAAGTAGTGGGCACGTCATCGTCATACCTGTTACGTTGTGGGCTAAGAACATCATCCCCAATTGTATCCGCGATTAACTGACTTTGTTCACTAATGGCTTTATCTTTTGGGCCGCCTCCAGTTTTATTTAATGACCTTTTAGCGAATGAAATTTCACTTTTGGCTTTAATTTTGGCCCTTCGCCAAATATCCTTTAATTGTTTGTCACTTCGAATCGGTTTATCAGCAAATTGCGATATCATTTCACTTCTAATGACATGCCAAGCTTCATTTTTTCTTTTTTACAGTCGCGGCATCAATCTTTTTACTTTCAATTATTAATTTTTTGTCCCTAATTAACTGTGATAAATAGATTTTTTCTTCATTGCTGAAACTTTCTGCACGCTTTCGTTTGTCCATTTCAATCTAACACTGAAACGCATGCACGTGCATGTGCTCTTTTATAGGAAATATGTCTCGTGCAACATGAAGGTTGTCGTCACAGATCAGTAATTTCACTGATTTCACACATGCAGATCCAGTCTAACTCCTATTAGACCACGTTTCACTAAACATAGTTTTCTCATATTTGGACTTAGTTGGTGAAATAGAACTCGATACTAAAATAAGACTCTTTTTAAGAAGACTTGGTCTAAGGACTTAGATTTGGTTAATGTGGACTTAGTTGGTGAAATCGACCGTTTGTGTCCTACTAAACTCTCTCTTTCCAGGATTTCTATAACGCCAAATATCTACAAGGTTAAAATCACATAGAATAGATTGTAATACAGTACTACTTTTCAAACTAAATGTAGTATTATTAATTCCAAGATCTAGAGAAGGATCAAATATGTCATTAAAGTCTCCAGCCATAATAGTATTTTTTGAATCTATAAAATTACTTAATTCATTGAAAAAACAAACTTTTTCATCAATATTATTTGGCGCATACACATTTATAAAACTATATATATATCATTATCAATGTTTATATTAATTTTAAAAATTCTGCCTTCAGTGTCACAACTATTAAAAGTAAAATCATATGGAAATTATTTCGATATCAATATTGCCACACCCCTTCTATTTTTATAAGGACAGTTATTATAAAATATTTTCCCATCCCATAAATGTTTATACATTTCAATAAAAGTAGCGTCCCAAAACGTTTCCTGTAGAAAAATAATATTACCATGTCTACTTTTAATAGTTGCAAACACTGAATTTAATTTATCAACATCCCTCAATCCATTTAAAGACAATAACAGCATTGTAACGAGAACTAAGTACATTAAATAAGCCATTGTTAATGCTTATCCACACTCGCACAAGCACTCATTCGTCTGTCTTTTAAACTCTCTTCCACACCTTTTGCACGCGCGGCTTGTCTCTTGTGTTTTTTTGTTGACACAATACTCCAAATTGACTCATCTGCAGAGCGCTTGACCAACCGTGACCGACCGAGAATTAATAATTTCTTTTGCTGTGGTATTAGCGTCCTTGTTGTCACTACTGCCACTCAATTGCACTGCTTTGGATTCAATCTTTTTGTGCTGTTTGTCCAAGTTCGAAACTGGTGTTTTACCTTTAATATCAGCAACATGTTTTTCCTGCGTAGCCTTTTCAACTGTGACCTGGCTTTCAGGCACGTCTTCATTCATTACATCATGGCAATCTTTTATCACGTGACTGTCCGACATGCAGTTGTAGCACAGCTTCAGCTGATGACCGTGAAGCACTCGAAAATACTTCACCCCTTCCACTGTTTTAAACTTCATCGAATAAGGCTAACTCCTGATGTTAGGCGGAAATTTTACACGAACATACCGAGTTCAATCAGCAATAAGAGTACCTTTATAAAATCGTCGATTAATAGGAGAAATCAACTCAATATTTAAACGTTCTTCGATTTCTTCATCATCAATATACGCCGGCAAATGTAGAAATGACACGACAACACTCTCCGAGTGCAATAGCCTCGCCTTCATATTTGATCCATTTAATTCTAAAGATTCATTATCCGCAATAATTCTAGCTTGCACATCATCAACAGTTATTTCATAGCTGTCATGCGTGTATGACATCCCTGACCTACTCAGTTAAAATGGCAATCAACTCAGCGGCGGCCATTTTCCTATTATCACCAACATGAACTACCACCGTGCATTCTTTCTTGTACGACATATTCTTCTTTTCTCCTCTCTCCATATCTCCTCCTCCACTCATAACTACTCCCTTACCACAAAAACGTAAACCAGACAGACTGGCAAAGATGAAAAATACTTTTCAAAAGTTTTTCCACACGGGAGCCAAAGTGAAACACGTCTACCCACGAATAAACCCAAACCGGAAATCAATTAACATTAGATTGATTAAAACAAAGAATGAACGAAAAATATACCCAACAATAATAATGACAAACCCCCTCCACTTCCCCTTAAACAAGAAAAAACACAAAAAACCCTCCCACCCACCCAAGAAAAGAAAGAAAACAATAGCAGGGCTTGTCCGGGATTTGAACCCGGGACCTCTCGCACCCTGAGCGAGAATCATACCCCTAGACCAACAAGCCAGTTAGCGAACAACATCTACCTAGTTTATCTATGTCCTACTTAAAGGAAGGGACAATTAAGACATTTGGCCTGGTATGCATATTCAACGATATGTAATGCACATTATTGCTTAATATCAACAAGTATAATCGTATGGTTAATTAATAAAACGGTTAAATGTGACGGCTATTATATATAACGGGCGCAGCCATTTTGTACCATCTCAGTGAGTACACCCTCTGGCGAGCTGGTGGTTACGTGATACTTAACGCGTAACGTCAGGAATGAGCCTTAGAACTAGAGAAACACAATCTACCTGGTTTTTGCGGGATGATAAATACATTGCAATATTCTGTAATAATACACATCCCAGTAAGCCAGCAATAAGCATATTCAGCACTATATATATTATTTTTCAATACAAAATAAAATACCATTGTCAAAGTGGCTACACAACAAGTCGAAATTATTAACAATGTTTTTTCCATGTATTAACCAGAACAGAACAGAACAGAACTTTATTACACTCAGGCCGCTATGCAACGGCGTAAGAGGAGCATACATATTCTAATTTTGACAAGATGGTTAACATGAGGATGCAAACAATAGGAATACATTGCTTGGTACATATATGAATACAAATACAAATACATGACATTACATTACATTATAAAGATATGTGTATTAATAATATAAATACATGATATTACATTACAGAGATATGCGTATTAACCATATAGATGCATTCTGCGATGTAACAGAGTAGAGGTATATTGTAAAATATAATTATTCAGAAAATTTCAGTTACAACTGTGTACAACCTACGTACTGAAATGACACACGGAGTGTTTTCTTTGTTAATTGGTCTATGCTGTTGGTTGCTTCTACCTGTGATTCCTGATAGGCAGGTGTGTAACCAGACGAGCCAATTAATTGACGCTGTCTAGACACAAAAATACATACCGGTATTATGGAATATTACCTGTCGCCCCTAAAATGGTAATGGACATGGTTTATTACTGTAAATAGTTCTGTAAAACTATTGATTAAGTAGACTTGTCCATCTAAAACCACAGAACTGGCCAATTACGTAGTCACAAAGAAAAGAAAATGATCACTTGGGTATCGTGGGCTGTCGTTTTTGCTCCAACGTAGCATATCAATAGGCCTAATAGTGTACATTTTTCCTTTAGATTATTTAACAGAGAAAAATACTATAACCCCATTTCGTTCCATTAATGCAACTTAAAATATATTTAGTTAAATAGTTTATTATATTATTACGTCATTTATGCTGTTTTACAAGTCAGGTTGATCAAAGAGAAGCGCCTTGTCGAAAATTACTACTTTTGTTTACACTGACGTCACTTCGCCCCAAGCTATACTACCGGACGTCACAAAAACGAAACAAAATGGCTGCCCCCAGTTAGCAGAAATAATCATGGTTTTTTTATTAACTCGAAAATTACGCGTTTTTCATTTGCTAAAGTGTCAGTATGTGTTGGTGGTACGGGTATGTATCTTTCCAACACATAAGGCTCTTGTTTGAGTTGACCCTACCTTTAACACGTGGCACTTTAAATAACAACAGGCCGTAACCAGCACGCACTCCATGTCATGTGTCAGTGTATTGATTGTTTTGACTTCTCATACAGTTCTTATAAAAGTAGTTCCTATTTAACTGCTTTTGTATATTTCACAGCTAGTTATTAAAATTTAATATGTATATAGATTAAGCAACATAATTTTCATTAATTTCATAAAATACGTTTTTTCGCAATCGGTGGCTCGTTAGTCTAGGTGTATGATTCTCGCTTTGGGTGCAACAGGCCACGGTTTCGAATCCCGGACGAACCCTATGTTATGCTTTTATTTATTATTGTTGTTATTATTATTATTATTATTATTATTATTATTATTATTTATATACTTTATGTTTTTTTGTAATTTATGTTTTTTGTGAACGAACTGCGATGTTGATTAATTACACCACATGTCACACCAAAGTACAACCCCGGGGTGTGGTTATATGATATATATGATAAAGCAATATAATACAAGACAGTATGAACGATATCTTGAGGGAGGTGGGGGGTGGGGGATGGGGGCACAAATATCGCCGTGACATTTTGCAGTGGAAGAGGTAGTCTCTAGGTAGTGGGGGACACAAACCATAGTTTTATATTTATTGATATAAAGTAGAACAAACAAACAAAAAAAAACCCCAAAAAAACCCCCAAAAAACCGTACGTTTTCATCTAGGTTCCAAACTGACTGTTTCCCAAATTGTAACAAATGAAAAAAACATTTGTTTTGTTTAACGACACGAATTTAGTTCTAAGAAAAAGAGTACCACTTGATGTTATTATGTTGGTGTCTGAACAGACTTGGCAGTATCATTATGGGATATTGGAAGGGTAACATTGCCTCATGAGTATGACGTATCAAATTAACAGATGCATATGGTAGCACTAAACCAAATAATTTCCGGCTGGGTCAAAGTTCGAGGTGCACGGAACTTTTGATAGAGAAGTCAACACCACAAGTCCTGTGATTGGTTATAAATGTGAGTGTGTTGGTTGTAGAAAAAAAAACCTGGGCTAAAAATGTATACAATTTTAATTCATCAAGTACCACTGTGTCAAGTAGCCTTGTGCTTGGAATATGTATGGGGTACATGTAAAAAAAAAAGTACTCAAATTTTGTGTAGAAACATCTGGTTATACCGAAAATGAGCCATAAAAGGTACCATTTTATGCAGTTAATACTTTGAGGTAGGGGTTGTAGTACTGATATTTATGGGTCATAGTTAATAGTTTGAGGTAGGGGTTGTAGTACTGATATTTATGGGTCATAGTTTGGTTGATATATCGCATATAGTGTTTTTAAACACAAACGTTAACTTGATCGCCTATGGGATTTTAATTGGTATAGTCCAACCATATTTGCTTAGCTACAGACAAGACCATTGTTCACACTGCCAGTGCTGCAGATTTTTAACGGGAGTTGCCTCCCCTCAATTACCCAATGTGTGAAGAAAGAAAAAAGAAAGAAAAAAGTTTGTTTGTTTAACGACACCACTGGAGCACAGTGAATAATTAATCATCGACTACTGGATGTCAAACATTTGATAATTCTGACTTGTAGTCATCAGAGGAAATCCGCTAAATTTTTTCTAATGCAGCAAGGAATCATTTATATGCACCTTCCCACAGACAGGATAGCACATACCACGGTTTTTGTCCAGTTGTGGTGCACTGGTTGGAAAACCAATCAGCTGAATGGATCCATCGAGGTGATTGTTGATTATTTGTGCAAATACTATTATCTACTGACAATAAATAAATACACTTTTATTATTTGTTATATAATTGTTATGCAGTGTATACCAGAGGTTGAAACTAATGAAGGGTACGCCCAAAAATGGAACTGTAATTTTCAGCAAAAATGACGGTTGCTAATAAAAACATTAATTAAATCCCCCCCCCCCCCCCCCCCCCCCCCCCATTTTCTTACAGGGAGATTAAATGTGAGGTGCCTGCTTATATCAGTTTTATTAGTAAACGGTAACATTATCGGCAATAGGAATTGATTTGGTCTATTAGAACCTGAATGAGGCTGGATTATTAAAGAGAAGTATCAATTTTAATTGCTTAAATCCTGTCACAAAGGCTGTTCTCTTCCTGCCATGTAGTATATAATAATGTAATCAGTGCTTGGCTTTATGTTTGTATTGCCACCAATGTGTAATCAATAGTGCTGAGATACCTAAGCATCGGCTACTGGATGTCAAACATTTGGAAATCCCACTCGTAGTCATCACAGGACACACGCTACATTGTTTTCTAATGCAGCAAGGGATCTTTTATAGGCACCATCCGACAGAGAGGAAAGCATTGCAACAAATGATGAATGCCAGTAATAAATGATTCCGATAACAAATATCAGTAAGCTAATTTGATTTGCAATCACGCTTTAAATTCATATACATTCTGACACTATTTTGCATATATAATTATGTGTCTACAAACTTATTGATAAAAAAGAAACATTAATTTACACAGAAGAAAAGAAAGAAAACAAAACGAGGAAAGAAACCCCAATAATAACAATCCCTATCTCCACCCCCTCCCCCCCGAAAACAAAACCTACAACACCAAAAAAATACAAACAATGTAGGGCTTTTTCGGGATTCGAACTCTAAACGAGAATCCTACCCTTAGACCAACAAGCCAGTTAGAGAGCAGCAGTCCTCGACGTTAACCTTTCTATCCGGAGCTAGATGGCGCCTATTCCTATGTTTTTAGGCGCCAAATTTAATTGCAAAATTAGGAGCAATGTTTATATTTTTGTATAATGTGTCCGTGCGTGTGTGTGTGTGTGTGTGTGTGTGTGTGTGTGTGTGTGCGCACGCACGCGCGTGTGTGTGTGTGTGCATTCATACGGGCTCCCATTTTTGTAGGGGTCAGGCTGGCTTTTCCCATGAATTAAACGAAAATTCCCGAATTTGGATAACATTTATTCATATTAGCTTTACTACCAAACAGCTATATAAGGTTGCAAACGAATCACAACACATTTTTACATGGATTACAACTAATTTTGACAGTAGAATGATGGAAATACATAGTAAAAAAGGTCTCAGGTTAGCACATTTTGACGCCGCCCCCCCCCCCCCCCCCACTCCCCGCTCCCTTGTCTCGTACGCTTATGTGTGTATGTGTATACCATTGGTCAAACAGGCATATATAATTGTGACAGTCTATATAGCATTACATCAGTAAGTAATCCTAACACTTTATAAAAGCCATCTGATCTTGATACCTTGGTTGTAATGAACCTGATGGAACAATTATGCATTAACGATACATTTTATTAGTTAAAAATATGTTTTTTTTTTTTTAAAAATAGTACTTTCTTTCCATGGAAATAGTAGTAGTTGTGACATTGCAAGTAATATATTCGGGAATCTTCGGATATATTCGTGATTTGTCGATAGTTAACTGGTTGTCTACTTTATGCTGACGGTGTGTTTGCGTGCTGCATAAACAAAAGTTGAGCGAGATCCCGGTCTATGTTAATGACGTTATCATCTAAGCGTACGAGCTCCAATTTTTATAAGGTGGCAGGCTGCTTTTTTCCCCGAATTACACGAACATGCCCGAATCTGGATAACAACGTTTATTCATATTAGCTTTACTGCCAACCAGCTATTTAGGGTTGCAACCAAAACACAACGCATGTTCACATGGAAAAAAGAAAGAAATGTTTTATTTAACGACACACTCAACACATTGTATTTACGGTTATATGGCGTCAGACATAGGGTTGCCGTCACTCTGTAATGTACGCTTATGCACGTGGTCGTCTAGTCATTTCTTGTTCAAGATAGTGAGACTATCGTAACGTTTTCTTAATTTTTTTACGTTACCTTTAAGTAAAGTGTCGCTGTCTGGTTTTGTGGTTATGTACAGTGGCTGGGAAAGGACATCACATCAAATTATTTTTCTCGATCGATCGATTTAATATCTCGATCGATCGACTTACTATCTCGATAAATCGACTTACTATCTTGATAAATCGACTTAATATCTCGATCGATCGACATACTATCTCATCGATCGACTTACTATCTCGATCGATCGACTGACTATCTCGATCGATCGACTTTCGAACTCGAGGCTTTCCGTCAAGATAGGCGACTGGAATACCGTTATAGGTTATACTATACCATATAAAATCCCATAGGCAACAACGTTAACGTTTGTAGTTAAAAACACAATATGCAATATATCAACCAAACTATGACATTCATCTAGGTAATCATCCAACACATAAATACAGGCCACGACATGTACAGGGCATTTTTTTCTTTTTTCCAAATCCCCATTCCCTTTACCCTTAAATTTGGTCGGGATAATGTGAGCAGGTATGTATATACTGTACTAAAAGCCACCCACTGTTCACATATCTCAAGTGCACCCACTGATGCAATAGCTACGGCAACTACGTCTGTATCTGTATCAGACAGCATGATTCATACGTAGCTTTGCTGATATGCACCGAATATGGAGGGACATGTTGAAGCCCAAAATGTCCCAATTGGGACATCTTTGGCCGGTGCTCTAATTAATGTATTTAATTAATATCATTTATATATTAGGTCCTGGAAGAACGTTTCGCAAACGGGTGGGCTTCGCGAACAGGTTACTGACGTTCCAATACCAGAAAAGTACCCAAAATTGCTGGGCTGGGTTTCCATGGGTAGGGCGCGCCGGGTGTGTGGGCGGGGGAGGCCTCCTACCAGGCAAACCTAACAACCGAGACCACGTTCGCCCTAACGCCTCCTGACACGGCGTCACCCCTCCCCCATCCTTCCCAGGTTATCCATACAACTGCTGTGGGCACACTATTTATAATGTATATGAAGGAAGATTGTTGGGATAGGTATGGGAAGGAATGCTGGGGTGAGGAAGGAGAGGAATGGTGATGTTTATAAACAAACCGCCATTCGTCCACCCAAAGGAGCAGGTGGGTGAAACGCATGATGATCTCCAGATGTTGAAGTTGTTATATTGAAGATATTGTTGTTGTTGAACTTCCGAGGTGACCCATAACGTTCCAAGAGCATTCGTTAGCTTACTATCTGTGGATGGGCCACCTATACGGATGACCACTTAAGGTCATTGCTATATAAAAATCCAGCAGTACACGAAGAACCACTAATCGTTTGACGCGATTAAGGTTAAGGACCACACAAATATTGAGTTCTAAGAAACCCGCTGTCGCAACTTCATAGGCTATTCTTTTTCGATTAGCAGCAAGGGATCTTTTATATGCAACATTCCATAGACAGGATAGCACATACCACGGCCTTTGATGTACCAGTCGTGGTGCACTGGCTGAAGCGAGAAATAATTACGGTTCAAGCACGCTATCCTGGATACACATCTCAGATATCTGGGCTGTCTGTCCAGAACAGTGGGTTAGTTGTTAGTTGGTTTGTTAGTGGTTGGTGGGAGAGAAGAGGGTCTAGTGGCCTTACACCTACCCATTGAGGCCTTAAGAACCCGCTCTGGGTTGGAGCCAGTACCGGGCTGTGAACCCTATACCTACCAGCCTGTAGTCCGATGGCTTAGCCACTGCGCCACTGAGGCCGATTGCTTGCAACAATCAGTTTATTGAACTTGCATGGCCTCTTAATCAATTACAAACATCACAGACTTTATATTGAGCTTGAATTTAAACAGAATCGACAACCAGTTAAATAGTGCTTGAACGTTGGTGCTGTTCGTTGTCGCTGAACGCATCCCTATTTTACGCGGATGACAAGAACTGTAGATTTTGTTGCTGTCTGTAATTTTGAATAATAATAAGGCACACAGTATTAAACTTTATTGTTTTACATTTTATATAACGAATAACCCGTTAGTTACTTCGTTTATCACTTTAAAAAATAGTGTTTGTAATTGTGTACTGTTATAATATACCAAAGGTGTAAAGGAATTGGCCAATATCACTTCAAAAAGAAACCAATCAAGCCAAATATTATGTTTATTATAATTGGCATAATATCTTTGAGGGAAGTTATAAATTGCATATTATTCACGCTTCATTGGTGTATACCTATTATACACAAACGCACGAGCACACACACACACACACACACACACACACACACACACACACACACACACACACACACACATTGACATTAAATTTGGTTTATCATCCATCTAAATATATTTAGTATACATCTTTGTAGTAAAAACTAAAATGTAACTGAATTTGATGATATGAAATGTTTACTGTTTCATTGAATCAAAAATAATTTTACACTAAATTGCGGTTGGATTGTTTTCTGTTTGTTTTGTTTTATTTTGTGTTTGTTAGTTTGTTTGTTTCTATTGTGTAGATTCCTATATTTGTGACAAAAGAAAACCGCCACAAACATTTAACACGGAGGCAAAGACATTGTCTTGTTATAAAAATGCTGGTCTAATTGGTAGTAACATGCGACACTGATTATTTGTACTATTATCTTTTATGTAGTATCAGGCACGGCGGAGCAGGGGGTGGGGGTCTACTCAATCACCCCACCCCGCCATGTCTACATTTGATATGCGGTGTACACTTGAAGTTGAAACCGGTACAGGGTAAAATATTTTTTTCTCAAATGGACTGCGAATTTCAGCTAAAATGAAGTTTACTAACAAAAATACTCTTTAAATCATAAATACCATGCGACACCTTAGTTTGTTGCAGATAGATTAAAATTATTATGAGGTGACATACTTTTTGTGTCGGTGGGCCCATTGAGCTATTTCTTTCCAGCCAGTGCTCCACAACTGGTGTGACAAAGGCCGTGGTATGTACTATCATATGTGTAGGATGTTGTCTGTATGAAAGGTCCCTTGCTGCTAATCGAAAAGAATAGCTCAGGGCGTGATGGTGGTGAGCTTTTTCTTTTATCTTTTGCGACGCCATATAACCCCCATAAGAATGTGTTGCGTGCGTCGTTAAAGAAAACAGTTCTTCTTTTCTTCAGTTAGGTCTCACTTGGCTTCCTTCGGACAGTGGAGTCACCAAAGGTAGACGAACAAGATATGAATACGAGTAAATGTAGATGGAAACTGCGTGCTCATTGTATTTTAACGTCAGGCGTATCGCTTGTAACAGCTTCCTAGTCTGTCAAGCAATATCCTGGTTTATACAAAATTAGTTAATTAGGTTACCAGCAGGCCTGTGGCGAAGACATACATTTGAAAAGGGGTGTGTGAACGGTTAAGCCTTAAATGTCGACAGTACATGACAAATATACTGATGGAAAGAAATAAGGGGACACATCAAATTGTAGACAAAATTTAATTCACAACTAGCGTTTTTATTTCATACCAAGTTGTAATGTGGGAATGAGTGTCTGTAGTGTTGAATGTGCTGCCTATATGTTTCCCAGTCAACGTCTGACCGTATAAATTAATTTTAATGCAGTCATTATTTCTTGTTGCTATCTGCGTGATCCTTTATTTCTTTCCATCAGTATACTACTGGCACATTTTGTATTTTTACATCGTTTTAGATGAAGTGACGGTCTGTTTATCACGACTTATTTAGAATATAACAGAAGCACTGTATAGTATTAGTTATGTCTATGTAGTACCTATAGAAAATGATATAATGAGAATGTATATTGTAATGTTGTTGTGACCACCAAAGAAACGTGGGGGAAAAAACAAAACACACACACACACACACACACACACACACACACACACACACACGCGCGCGCGAGCGCGCACATACATACATACATACATACATACATACATAATACATTGATGTCTGGATAGCTCAGAACGCATCGTGGTTAGTCTGGAATGTGCGGGCGATTCGGTGCCACAGGTTCGAGTCCCAGCAATGGCATGGGACAATTTGTGAGGCCAAAAAGGATTTAATTACCACTTGCGCCAGTGAGTTAATATCTATGTATGTAACAGTCATGTAACTAAACGTGCTATGGCGACACTACATAATTAACGTATGCATTCATAATCAGAAGAAAAAAAAGCTTAATAGAGCAACTTTAAATTGAAAGGTATCCAGCGTTCTGGAAAAAAAGTCATGTACTAGTTGATTTTAATATAAGGATATTCCTTTGGAAAAGACACGGCACCATTCATTCATTTGAATATTGAGTAATGGCTGACTGGAATTAAAGTTGTGTATGCAGTTTACAAAGACACGTTGTATTAACTTTGAGATTATATAATAAAAACATTATTATCGTTCTGTGTTTCGGTATCGTCAATATCATATATTAGGAGTAAAAATAATGTATTATGCCAGTTGCTCACATAATACAACTTTTATTCCTAATATATGATATTGGCGATATGTACAGAAAGAGAGAGAGAGAGAGAGAGAGAGAGAGAGAGAGAGAGAGAGAGAGAGAGAGAGAGAGAGAGAGAGAGAGAGAGAGAGAGAGAGACGAAGAAGGGGGATATCACACACATATATCAGTGATCAAAACATATTTTTGTGAAAGAAGAACCGGGATATCATCATGCTAGACAAATACGAATTATACATATACGTGAAAGTCAACATTAATGTATTGCTAGAACTGGGACATAGCTAAATATTCACACGCAAACACATTTTAATAACCAGATACACATACAGGCACGCATAAACACACAAACATACATACATGTATTCATGCTTGCATCCATCCATCCGAGACATGGGATTTTTAGTCCAGATACCGACTCCAAACCCTGAGTGAGTGCTCCGCAAGGCTCAATGGGTAGGTGTAAACCACTTGCACCGATCAGTGATCCATAACTGGTTCAACAAAGGCCATGGTTTGTGTTATCCTGCCTGTAGGAAGCGCAAATAAAACATCCCTTGCTGCTAATCGGAAAGAGTAGCCCATGAAGTGGCGACAGCGGGTTTCCTTTCACTATCTGTGTGGTCCTTAACCATATGTCTGACGCCATATAACCGTAAATAAAATGTGTTGAGTGCGTCGTTAAATAAAGCATTTCTTTCTTTTTCTTTCCATTCATCCATACATACATGCATATACATAGATAGTAGATACACGCACACACATACATGTACATACGACGTATATACATATTTACACAGCATATTTTATACTATTTCCTATGATATGCCATTCATGAATCACTGGTTGGAATAGGAAAACTCAATAGCTTCACCCAGATAATCGACCCTTCATTGTATTCCATTTCAAACGAACGGATTGCAACCGGGCCAAAATCCCACTCGTTTGGTCAGGCACAGCTTCAAAATGTCCACATGCCTTGGGCCGAGCACTTCAACATGCCCCTCCATATTCGATGCATATCAGCAAAGCTGTATCTGCTACAGATATAGACGTAGTTGCTTTAGCTATTGCAACAGTGGGTGTACTTGAGAGGTGTGAATAGTGTATATACAGTGTATGCATACCTGCTCACCTCATCCCGACCAAATTGGTAGGGCAAAGGGAATGGGGATTAGTTCTTCTCCAATTTGAGAAAGGAAAAATGTGGTGACCTGTATTTATGTGATGGATGAAATTGAATGTTATATATTTTTTTTATATATTACATATAGTGTTTTTAACCACAAACGTTAACGTTGTTGCTTATGGGATTTTATATGGTATAGTATAACCTATAACGGTATCCCAGTCGCCTATCTTGACGCAAAGCCTCGAGTTCGAAATTCGATCGATCGAGATAGTAAGTCGATCAATGGAGATAGTAAGTCGATCGATCGAGATATTAAATCGATCGATCGATAAAAATAATTTGATGTGATGTCCTTTCTCAGCCACCGTAGTTATCATATTACTGATGATGTAAAGATGTTTATCTCTACGAAGTCGGTGGCGAAATGGATTTCGCCTATGCCCTTAACAAGGCGATGTTTGGTGGCATATACAGCGACTATTTCGCCTATGCCCTAACAAGGCGAAGCTTGGTGGCATATACAGCGACTATTTCGCCTATGCCCCTAACAAGGCGAAGCTTGGTGGTATACACAGCGACTATTTCGCATATGCCCCTAACAAGGCGAAGCTTGGTGATACATACAGCGACTATTTTGCCGGAATCGTCCTCAGCGTGACAGGTCAGAGTGTTTAACGTGCACATTCAGAGCAAGCTGTTGTAGCGCATGCCTGTCCTGGTCATATACAACCGGAGAAAGGAGATGGAGGCAAATATCATGACTGTTAGAAAACTGATCTATATCAATATGCCTTCTACTAGACTACACATTTTTAACCTAAGTTGCTTTAACCTGGGTTAATTACCTCTTGTATAGATGCACTTATGTAGCACATAAAAGGAACATGTATGAATGAGATGGTTAAATGCTATATTATTCTCCATGTCAAACAGCATTTTCAGAAAGGAAAATAAATATCAGATATGGCAGATTACCATTTTATTGCAGGTAATTGCTGAAGCAGATTGTACACACACACACACACACACACACACACACACACACACACACTCTGACACACACACACACACACACACACACACCACACACACACACACACACACTAATTATTTTACTGCGAACCTACTGATGAAAAAGAATTGAAACATTAATTTAATACATAGAAGAAAAAAAAGACAAAGAAATTGCAACAAAACAACAAAAATAAAATCTCCTGACCCCTCTAAAAAAAACCCAACCCCCCGAAAAAACCAACAACATAAAGAAACCGACACACCAGCAAGAAAAAGTAGGGCTTGTCCGAGATTCGAACCCGGGAACTCTCGCACCTTAAGCGAGAATGCTACCCCTAGACCAACAAGCCAGTTAGCGAACAATATCTATCGAGGTTATCCATGTTCTAATAGACCTCTTTCACATTCCACTGCGCATGTGCCCGTTACGGGGTAACTCGAGGACGCAAACCGCGAACCCACGCGAGATTTCGCAAAAATAGACCTGCGGACAAGTTGGGGGGGGGGGGGGGGGGGGCATAGACAATGGTAGGACACACAATAGGAATGTAAACAACTCCATGATTAATTATTCTATCAGTAGGGAACCCGAAAATTCTGTCGACATCCAACAAGACTTATTGGAGACATTTGTGAATTATTGCTTATCACGAAATAAAAAATATTTGGTTGTTAACGCCCGACTAACCATCGGTTCGGATTCGTACGCAATAAATATCGGATATGGGCTGAATAATTATTAATATGTGCGCGCGTGTATGTATGCAGATATTTATTGTATTTAACATGATTTAAATATGTATAAAGCATTATACAGACAAATACATTCAGGATTCTTGTCGGGATTTCTTTTCACCAAATTATTTAAAATTTTGTGCAGTATTTGGAATAAAATTAAATGATACATAAAAAATTTGAGTTTTTATTATATCAAACATTAGAATCAGGCCCGTAGGAACGATATCTGGAGTCACGTGACACTTTACATGACAGAACACGTTGCGAACTTAACCATCAGACACTCAGTGTCAGATGTTATATTGTTTTACCTTCTCATAGAGTTCTTATAAAAGTCTATCTCAATAGAAGTCGTTAACTCATTTTGTATATCACATTGCTAGTCATTAGATTTTAACATTTATATAAACGTCGTTACATTTATTAATATAAAGTTCTAAATAAGAACAGACTACTGTATAAATATATTTTCATTTATTTCATAAAAAGTATTTCATGAGTAGCTCGTTGGTCTAGGGGTATGATTTTTTGGTTTGTTTGTTTGTTTGTTTTTGTTTGTTTGTTTTTAAAATATTTTTCGTAATTTAAGTTTTCATAAAGAAATGGGATACTACAGGTCATCCCAAAGTAGCCTGCAACCCCGGCTAAATTTTGCGACATTTATAATTTTATTATATATTAATTTTAACCCCCTCCAAACGTTCCCCAAAGTTCCCATGGCATTCCGCCTCATGTCATTGCCCCCCCCCCCCCCGAAATGGATTTTCTAGATCCGCCACTGACACAGGTATATGACAGCTGGACGTGTACCACAAGGGAAAATGCGTCTACATTCCCCCAATATGGAGACCTAAAGTGTTGACGGATTCGAAAGACAATGCATTGCAACCGAACATGAGAAGTGTGATCGTGACGGAAACTGTTAGTAACAGTCGCGCTGTCGTGCGCTTCTCCCAATGAACACGTGATTGTCAAATATAAGAGAAACAACGCACATGCCTTCCGGATTTCAATGTAAGTTGTGACAATAAAAGGTCATTGTATTATTAATAATTTGTGTTTGTGTTTTGTTTTATTTCATTTCAAATACAGGTTTACAGTTAAATGAAAAGTGTAGGTGTATCATGATATACCTACACATTTCCTAAAAGAAGTAGTTGTATCATAATACACCTCCACCTTTTTAATGAATATATCTACACTTTTAACAAAATACACCTCTGCTTTCAACAAAATAAACCTCCACTTTCAACAAAATACACCTTCTCTTTCAACAAGATATACCTACACTTTTAACATAATACACCTACAATTTTATCATAACACACCTACAATTTTATCATAATACACCTACACTTTTAACAAAATACACCTACACTTTTAACAAGATACACCTACACTTTTAATAAGACACACCTACACTTTTAACATAATACACCTACAATTTTATCATAACACACCTATACTTTTAACAAAATACACCTACACTTTTAACAAGATACACCTACACTTTTAATAAGACACACCTGCAATTTTATCATAATACACCTACACTTTTAACAAAATACACCTACACTTTTAACAAGATACACCTACACTTTTAACAAAATACACCTACACTTTTAACAAAATGCACCTTCACTTTTAACAAGATACACCTTCAGTTTTAACAAGATACACCTACACTTTTAACAAAATACACCTACAATATTATCATAATACACCTACACTTTTAACAAAATACACCTACACTTTCAACAAAATACACCTACACTTTTAACAAAAGAAAACATGACAACGAATGAATGAATGAATGAATGTTTGTTTAACGACACCCCAGCACGAAAAATACATCTGCTATTGGGTGTCAAACTATGGTAATGCAAACAAATAAAGTGATGATCAACATCAATATAAAAAGTCAAGATTTAAGTGTAAAGAACTGTGAAAAAACACAAATATCACAGATAGATACTAACTTTTACTCAAAACTTGAAGATTGTGCTGTATTGGCCATTCTCAAAGAGAATGTTACACCCCTGCACCACGGTGAGGTTACAGCACGCGCAGGGAACATGACAACGAGACCAGAAGTGGAGTATATTTTTGGTCCTTCATTTTTCACATCTACGTCATACGAACACAGTTAATTAAGAAAACCAGTCACATCTAAGAAATCCAGATTTCCGATTGACAACGAACTAGAAGTACGCAAATTACCAAGTGTAAGGTTGGGTGTATCTTGGGTGTATAAAAAAGAAGAAAAAAGTCGGTTTGGTCAGACCAAAGTTTCAAAGTTCATACGGCAATGCGACTTTTTCTTTCTTTCTTTCTGTTTTTTTAAAAGCATTGGTTGCACAGAAAAAAGAAAAGGTCGGTTTATTTAGGTTTTTTCGTCCTCCTCACCTGCCTTGGCCAATCCTCAATGCCTCGGCACTTTAAATATTTTCCTTTACATTTTCCATATAGCCAAAACAATTTTTATGAGTTCGACTTTGGCCGCAAATGTTTTTGTTTAAAACAAGCCATGCTACTAATTCAGAACAACTGGACCTGTTTTAGAGATAAATTAAAGACAGCTAATGGACAAAACCAGCATATAGACCTTGCTTTAATGGATTATTTTGATCGTTTTAAGAGAAAACAATGCAGTTTTTATTTGCTAGCTGAGACCAGTTGGCCTTTTTGTAAATGATGAGCAAAGCTTTAATTACCGCAGAAAATTACCCCCCCCCCCCTAAAAACAACAACAACAACAACAAAAACCCTTGACGTGCGTGATGTCCAAAGACCAGGAATTTATAATTTATATTGGTGTACGATAATACCGCACGTCTACATAGCACCCTCTAGTAGACGAGATGTAGACTATGCTTACCGTCCTCAAATTGAGCATTTTAAAACGTTACGTTCTAAATCATGTTTACCACCATGTAATTCCCAAGTATGAAATCGTTTATCACCTACTAGTTAAGAAGGTCTAAAAGTTTACTGCCCTTTAGTTAACTCGTTTTTAATTATTACCACCTTCTAGTTGAGAAGGTTTAAATGTTTACTGCCCTTTAGTTAACTCGTTTTTAATGATTACCACCTTCTAGTTGAGAAGGTCTAAATGTTTACTGCCCTTTAGTTAACTCGTTTTTAATGTTTATCACCTTCTAGTTGAGAAGGTCTAAATGTTTACTGCCCTTTAGTTAACTCGTTTTTAATGTTTATCACCTACTAGTTGAGAAGGTCTAAATGTTTACTGCCCTTTAGTTAACCCGTTTTTAATGTTTACCACCTACTAGTTGAGAAGGTCTAAATGTTTACTGCCCTTTAGTTAACTCGTTTTTAATGATTACCACCTTCTAGTTGAGAAGGTCTAAATGTTTACTGCCCTTTAGTTAACTCGTTTTTAATGATTACCACCTACTAGTTGAGAAGGTCGAAATGTTTACTGCCCTTTAGTTAAGTCGTTTTTAATGTTTACCACCTACTAGTTGAGAAGGTCTAAATGTTTACTGCCCTTTAGTTAACTCGTTTTTAATGATTACCACCTTCTAGTTGAGAAGGTTTAAATGTTTACTGCCCTTTAGTTAACTCGTTTTTAATGTTTACCACCTACTAGTTGAGAAGGTTTAAATGTTTACTGCCCTTTAGTTAACTCGTTTTTAATGATTACCACCAGGTCTTCTAGTTGACACAATTGTAAATCATGTTTACTATTCTGTAGTTGGTAACACATAGAGGTAAAACATTTTTTTTCTATCTCCCTTTAATTTTTTTCCGCCAGATATGAACGTTAGTAAAACATTTGCTCACTGAACTTTGAGAACGTGTCTGCCGAGGCGGTTTGATCCTAACACCTATTGTACCTTGTATTATATCGAGACCACTGAACCCAGTAAAGGTTTTCATCCAACTTGTTTTTTACCTTACTGTTCCCAGAAAGATGTTCTAATCACTGGCCTCGGTGGTGTTGTGGTTAAGCTATCGGACATAAGGCTAGTAGGTATAGGGTTCGCAGCCCGGTACCGACTCCCACCCAGAGCAAGTTTTAACGACTTATTGGGTAGGTGCAAGACCATTACACCTTCTTCTCTCTCACTAACCA
>NW_024533610.1:0-51765 GCF_016097555.1 Gigantopelta aegis | reverse complement strand
ATGTAAGTATATTAAAGAACTATATAATATAATGAGTAATATTTATTCTCAGATGAGTCACAGGCGTTTTGGTATTGGATTAATGTTGTCGTTGATCATTTTCTGACAGGACTAGTCTTGCTAGATTTTTTTTTACATTCTTGTGTCCCTTTAACTGGACATGATGGTGGTTGAGACAGGTACTATATATATTAATAAAGAAAACAAATAAAAACAATGTAAATAATCTTTTGTTATTCCTAATAACTTTAAGAAGTCTACAAATGAACTATCAGGCATCAAAATCACTGGTAGTCTTTACAATTTATTTACTGTCAAAGTTACCTTTACCAACCAATGTGTACTTTTCCTACATTGATTAAATATAACGAACAGAATTCAAGTAAATTACTTACTTTATATATAATTATATACAAAGTATTTGAGATTATTCAGTAATAATATTAACAAATTTACAAAATCCCAATAATCTAATTATGTAAGCCACTTATTTTAGTAATAATAATTTATTAATTATTTTAGTGATGTATGTGCTTGTATAGCTAACAATAGAATAATAGAATTATTGATTGTGCTGTTAATACTAAAACTAATTATTTGAGATTATATATAAACAAAACCAAATAAGAAATTGTATTACTATTTCTTACCATCTGCACTTAATTGACAATATATGTTCCAGGAACATAGCTATTAAAACATGAGATTAGGAGCTTGTGTAGTATCGTTAACATAAGGTAGATTAATTGATTCAAGCACATTGCAATTATAGGCTCTAAAAAATCGAATATTTGGTGGTTTCACTTGGAAATTGATTCTTTATTTACCCAAACAAGAATAATAGCAAATGTTTGAAGTTTCATCTGTTGTAATTATGACTTGGTATGTGTTACCCTATAATTAACATTATATAGACTATGAGATTATAATTTGTTTTAATACTTACTGTCTGTACTGATGAAGAAATCCATAAAAATAGTTTACCCATGCATGTGTCAATAATGAGAGGACTGTGATTAAAGTCACATTGAGTAAGATTGGATTGCTTTGCTTAATATCTTCCTTTGCTCTATCAAGTAGTGTAGTATTGTCTGTTTCCCTATAAAAGACATCCCCTGAATTTATGCTTCCGGAGGATTTGACAGAAGAAGAAGGTAAAAGCAATGTATAGTGCGTTTCAGTTTTTGTAAACTAACACCATCTTTGAATAAAATCTATAACAATATGATTTAATAATTAATACATAACAGAATATTTATTACATACTCTTGCTTTAATAAAAGTATCATTTTCATTTTTTAGTAGATTTGTAATTAAAAAATGTGAAAACATTAAGCTGTAAAACTTTCAGTTCTCTAGCTAGTCTCCATTTGGTACACCAAACGATTAAAAAGTCATTAACAGTCACACTGTGTTATTATCAATACAATCAAAAGCAAATAAAGCAATTCCTGTAGTAAGGAATAAGTAGTATCTAGTGTCTATAATATACTGACTTTAAAATAACTATACTATGATATTCAACATTGTATTATATACATAGAGATTACTTTCTCTCTCTAATATCAATGTGATATAAAATATTGTACTACTACCCGATACATGCACAATAAACACACTCAGTACATTTAGTTGACTATATAGTTTCTAGTTATTAACATTAGTATACGTACCTAAACTCACAAACCATAGTAGATGACAGCAAATACTTCATAATCAGAGCGTCTGATAAATCAATAATTGTATTTTGTGCAGGAGCGTCTCGATTGGTATCACTTACAGCGTTATTTATATAGCATCTAGACCCACCTCCTCTATTCCATTTAAACCTAGATGTGTCATGTGTGATTTTACTATTCCTTGAAATCTATATTAAATTTAGAGTTAACTTGTGTTATGTAGAGATAATTTTATTATGCCTTTTTCTAGTGTTGTGGGAATAGACAGACATAATGACAGTGAACCATGGTAACCTGCAAAATGGAGGTTTCTCAATAAAACACAATTACATGAAAGCATATCTAGTGATATATAATATTACACTATAATAAGTCAATTATAACTCTATTGATGTTCAGCCAACAATAGTCACGCCTTATGATAAGAATGACATGTTATAAGTTATGACATAACTGATATGTACTGGTCCATTCAAAGTTTTAATGTATTGCTTTATATGTGGTTCACTGTAAGAAGGCATGGTGAGGAGGATTATAAGATCACAAGCACTCATTTTTGCAATTTGCTTAAAGTAATACATGATTGTAATGTGTCATTGTTAAGACATGACAACTAATGTACTATCAAACAACAGTAATTTTTTGTGTAATAATATGAAAGTCATAAATAGAATAATGTGCATTGTTATTATATTCAAGAGCGTGAATCACAGGCTTTAGTAGAGATTGATGTTAATTTTTTTCTGTTGTCTATTCTTGCAGATTTTCTATATTTTGTTTACTATAACAGGAAACAATTCGGAATAGTGAACCTTTAATGCAGTAAAGAAAACAAAATAAAACAAAATCTAACACTAATCTTTTATTAATCAAATAATACTATATAAATTTTAAGAAGTCATATTAATAAATAATATTACTAGCATCAAAACTTTGGTAATATTTTCATTGTAAAAGTTAGATATGGAGACAAGATACCACACATTATATATATAAGTTGATATTGTTATATTACATGCAAATAATGTACTTATTCAATATTAGGTTTCCATATTAAACTAATGTCATGTGTTTTTTTTTGAGACTAAACAATAGAATAATGGAATTATTGATTGTATTGTAATATACTACAATTATTGAGATTATATAAACAAGGGAACAAAAAAGTGATTATAGTGATTATATTTTATTATTATGAGATTAGGAGCTTGTGTAGTATCATTAACATAGGTTAGAGAAATTTCTTCAAGCACAGTCTCATTCAACATTAGAATCTAAAAATTGAATATGTGCATTTTCATTTGGAAATGTATTGTTTATTTCACCAAACAGAATAATAACAAATGTTGAAGTTTCATTTGTTTAATTATGACTTAATATTTGTTACCCTATAATTACCATAATAATTGACTATGAGATTATAAGTTGTTTAATACTTACTTTCTCACGATGAAGATCCATTAAAAATAGCTTCTCCATGTGACCTTTAATCCACGTTCATCATATCATTAATGATGAGATGAATTGGATTAAAGCCACATT
Source organism: Gigantopelta aegis (assembly GCF_016097555.1). Classification (NCBI taxonomy): domain Eukaryota; kingdom Metazoa; phylum Mollusca; class Gastropoda; order Neomphalida; family Peltospiridae; genus Gigantopelta; species Gigantopelta aegis. Next base: position 48,544 of record NW_024533610.1, on the reverse strand, counting down.
GAGTAAGCTCAATATCTTCCTTTGGTCTATACAGTCAGTTGAGTGGTATGGTCTGTTTATCCTGTAAGCTTAATTAAAGACATTCCCTGAATTAACGAATCCATTGTTTTTTGACAGAGGGAGCAACAAAATTGATCTCTTTTCCATTCATATTGACATACCAAACCATTTCTGAAAAGAATCTAAAAATAATGTAATATTAATACATATTCATTAACATACACTTTCACTATATAGTTCTAGCTATTAACATTGGTATTATGGACTAAACTCACAAATCATAGTAGATACACAACAAACAGTTAGCAAACTCAAAGCGTCCTGATAAATACAATAATTGTATTTTGCGGCAGGAGCGTCTTTATTGATCATCACCCACAGCGAAAATTAAATATAGTAAATCTAGCTAGCCCGCCTTCTCTATTCATCAAATGACATTTTATAAACTAGGCGTCGCCGTGTGTTGCTATTTATAAAATGAACTTGTATTATAATAGATATATAGTTATTATTGCGTAGGAATGGACCAGACATGATGGCAGTGAACCATGGCAACCTGCAAAATGGAGGTTTCGCAATAAAAACACAAATACCTCAAAGCATATCTTAGTGATATATAACCTTACACTATAATCAGTCAATTATAAACTCTATTGATTTCAATCAAACAGTAGTCACACCTTAGGCATAGAATGACATATTATAAGTTATGGCATAACTGATCATGTACTTGTCCCAGTATCAATGGTAATGTATACAGCTGTATATAGTAGTCATGTAAGAAGGCACGTGAGGAGGTCATAAGATCACATCTAGACAAGTGCTATCTAAGTGCTTATGTCTTGTATCATTATGTTAAGTAACATAGTATAAATAGATGTTAAATTGTTTAGAAATTGAAATCATGACCTTATATGGTAAAACTATATACCATGTTATTATATTCTTTGCTATAAATTTTTCAGACAAAAGAGATCCCTCTGTGTCACTTTTATTAGTCACATCATAAGTGTAAAAGTACAATAAACTAGTACTTGTAAATAGAGGAAAACCAACAATGCAATTGAATTATGAAGATTATTGTATGTAGCTCACTTCATCATATGATATCTATTCCAAAAACTAATGCTGTCCTATACATTTCACTACATGATGATTATAGTAAGTTTAATGATGTAAAGTTTGAATTGTGCAGTAAGTATTGCTACCATTTTGTATTATTTAATATTCTAAGAAAACTTGGTATACTTTTAAAATTGTTTATATATGACACTTTTAACAGTATTGTAGAGTCATTTCAAGCATAATTTTGGTTACCATAGTTTCGTTAATACAATGTGCAACATGATCTGATCATAATAAAGCATATTTGAAATTTAAAACCAATCAATAAGCCAGATTAGGTGAATAGACATATGCATACGTACATGTGGTCTAGCATAATCATGGCTTCTCAATGATAGGACAATTATACTAAGCATACTTTGAAGGTGTCTACTTACAATACAAGTTCAATTATAACTCTATCATGTTTCAGTGTACACTAGTTACAAGTGTACATTTTATATTTTAGAAATGACTTATTTCACTATAAAGATTAATGTGTTGTTATGGAGAGAAATGTGAAAGTATGGAATGTAATAAATCTTCTATCTCTACTCAGTATAGCCCAATCAAAGGACTTGTTTGACTTCTTAATGATTGTATAAGACAAAATACGTATCTTCTACAAATTTTATACCAAAACAATCATTCCGTAAAGAAACAATAATAACAAAATATATAATGTGTACTCCAACTATAGGAAATACAAGAAATAACCACTTCTACTAATTTATATGGAAGTATATTAAAGGGACATAATAATATGGAAGTCATGAATAGAGTAAATATATTATTTAATGTATTAGTCACAGCTTTTGGTATTGGATTAATGTTGTCATTGATCATTTTCTGACAGACTAGTCTTCTAGATTTTTTTTACATTCGTGTGTTCCTTTAACTGGACATGATGGGATGAGAACACAAGTACTATATATATATAAAGAAAAACAAATAAAACAATGTAAAATAATTGGTTTGTTATTCAGTTAACTCTATATAAAATTTAAGAAAGAAGTCTTATACAAATGAACTATGAGGCATCAAAATCACTGGTAGTCCTTACAATTTATTTAGAAAACAAATATATCCTGTAATTAAATTAGAAGATAATTATATGTAGCTCACTTCATCATATGATATCTATTCCAAACCATATGCTGTCCTCTACCTTCACTACATGATGATATAGTAAGTTTAATTGATGTCAGTTTGAATTGTGTGCAGTAAGTATTGCTACCCATTTTGTATTATTAATATTCTAAAGAAAACTGGTATACTTTTTAAAAACTTGTTTGTATAATGACACTTTATAAAGTATTGTAGAGTCATTTCAATCATAATTTTTGGTTACCATAGTTCGTTAATACAATGTGCAATATGATACTGTCATAATAGCATATTTGAAATTTAAAAACCAATCAATAAGCCAGATAGGTGAATAGACATATGCATACGTACATGTGGTCTAGAATAATTCATGGCTTCTCAATGATAGGACAAACTAATACAAGCATACTTTGAAGTTTCCTCTACGTTACAAGTGTCTACTTACACAAGTCAATTATAAACTCTAGTCCATGTTCAGTGACACTAGTTACATAGTGTACATGTTTATATTTAGAAATGCTTATTTCACTATAAAGATTAAATGTGTTTTATTTTGAAGAGAAATGTGAAGTATGGAATGTAATAAAGTCATCTATCTCTTTACTCAGTAGCCACATCAAAGGACTTGTTTGACTTCTTAATGATTGTATAAACAAAATACGTATCTTCTACAAATTTTATACAAAAAACAATCATTCCATAACGAAACAATAATAACAAATATATAACTGTGTACTCCAACTATATGAAATACAGAAAAATAACACACTTCTACTAATTTATATGGAAGTATATTAAAGGGGACTATCATAATAGAAAGTCATAATAGGAGTAATATATTATTTAATGTATTCTCAAAGTGAGTCACCGTTTTTTTTGGATATTGGATTAATGTTGTCATTGATACTTTTCTGGGACAGGCTAGTCTTGCTAGATTTTTTTTACATTCTTGTGTCCCTTTACTCGGACATGATGGTGGTTGAACAAAGGTACTAGGATAATATATATATCTAAGAACAAAATAAAACAATGTAAAATAATCTTTTGTTATTCAGTTTAACTTTAAGAAGTTTTACAAATGAATTATCAGGCAATAAAGGTCACTGGTAGATCCTTCCACATTTATTTGCTGTCAAGTTTACTTAACCAACCAATTTGTACTTTTCTACATGATTAGATATGGAAGAACAGAATTCATGTAATTACTTACTTTATATAGAATTATTTATACAAAGTATTTGATTATTCAGTAAATAATATTAACAAAATTAAGAATTTCTTAATAATCTCATCATGTAAGGTACAATTTAGTAATAATAACTTATTAATTATTATAGTGATAGTAATAGCTAAGCAATAGAATAATAGAATTAGGATTGTGATTGTATTATAATACTACTACAATTATTGAGGATTATATAAGAATTGTATTTACTATTTCTTACATCTGCACTAATTTGACAATATATGTTTCAGGAACATTACTATTAAACATGGAGATTAGGAGCTTGTGTAATATTATTAACATAAGGTAGATTAATTGATTCAAGCACACGGGTATCGAAATCGTTAGGATCTAAAAATTTGAATATGTGGTGGTTCACTTGGAATGGGATTGTTTATTTCCCCAACAAGATAATAGCAAATGTTTGAAGTTTCATCTGTTGTAATTATGACTTGGTATGTGTTCCCCTATAATTAACATAATTATAGGTTTCATGAGATTATAAGTTGTTTAATACTTACTGTCTGACTATGAAAATCCATAAACATAGTTTACCCATGTGACAATAATGAGATGAGGATGGATTAAAGTCACATTGAGTAAGATTGGATTGCTTAATATCTTCCTTTGCTCTATCAAGTAGTGTAGTATTGTCTGTGTCCTGTAAAAGATATCCCTGAATTTAATGCCTCCAATTCTTTTTGACAGTGGATAATAGAAATAAATCTACTATTTTCGTTTTATGTAAAAATATCCCATTCTGAAAATAAATCTATAATAAATTGATTTAATAATAATACATAACAGATATATTGAAAGTAACATACGCTTGCTTGAGTAGGCAGTAGAATTTCATGTTTTATAGATTTGTAATTGAAAAATTTGAAAAGATGAAGAATGTACTACTTCCATTTGCATAAATCTAGTGTCTCCATTTTTACACCAAACGAAACCCCAAAACATAAAAAAAGTCATTAACAGACACTGATAACACCCTTGTATTATCAATACAAGATAAAAGCAAATAAGCAAACTCCTGTAGTAAGGAAAGAAAATATCTAGTGTCTATAATGGATATATACTTTAATAACTATTTATTATGATATTCAACGTTGTATTATATACATATATATTACCTTCTAACTTACTCTAATATCACAATGTGATGTAAAAGATTGTACTACTACCTGATACATGCACAAATAAACACACTCAGTACATGTAGTTTCACTATATAGTTCTAGTTATTAACATAGTATACGTACCTAAACTCAAAAACCTAGTAGATGACAGCAAAGACTTAATAATCAGAGCGTCTGATAAATCCAATAATTGTATTTTGCGCAGAAAACGTCTCGATTGGTATCACTTACAGCGTTATTTATTAGCATCAAGCCCCACCTCCCTATCCTTTAACTAGGTGTGTGATTTGCTATTCCCTTGAATCTATATTAAATTTAAAGTTAACTTGTGTTATGTAGAGATAATTTATTATTGCCTTTTTCTAGTGTGTGGGAATGGACCAGACCATGTATAATATAACAACTAAATGGTAAATGTATACAGCTTTATATAGTGGGTCACTGTAAGAAGGCACTATGAAAGAGGTCCTAAGATCACAAGCACTATATTTTGCAAGTTTGCTTAAAGTAATACATGATTGTAATGTGTCATTGGTTAAACATGACAACTAATGTACTATCAAACAACAGTAATGTTTTGTGTAATAATATGAAAGTCATAAATGGAATAATGTGCATTGGTATTATATTCAAGAGCATGAATCACAGTATCAGATTGATGTTAATTTTTTCTGTTGGTCTATTATTGCTAGATTTTCTATATTTGTTTACTATAACAGGAAACATTTAATGCAGTAAGAAAAGAAAATAAAAACAATCTAAACAATAATCTTTTATTATTCAATAATACTATATAAATTAAGAAGTCAGATAATAAATATATCAATAGCATCCAAAACCTCTGGTAATTTTTGCATTGTAAAAGTTTAGATATGGAGACAAGATATATATATATAAAGTTGATATTGTTATATTACTATGCAAAGAATGTAATTATTCCATATATTAGTTTCCATATTAAAATCTAATGCCATGTGTTTTTTTTGAAAATGGTTAACCAATAAATAATAGAATTGTTACTGTTGTATTGTAATATACTTGTTTGGATTTTTTGGTTTTTTTTTTTTTTTTTTTCCTGTAGTTACTTAACAGATAGACTATAAAAAACACAAGTGAACAAAATAAGTGATTATAATTATTTATTATTACTTACCATCTGCACTTAACTTGACAATTATGTCCAGGAACATTACTATTAAACATGAGATTAGGAGCTTGTGTAGTATCATTAACATAAGGTAGAGAAATTTCTTCAAGCACAGGCTCATTACATTAGAATCTAAAAAATTGAATATGTGCATTTTCATTTGAAAATGTATTGTTATTTCACAACCAGGATAATAACAAATGTTGAAGTTTCATTTGTTGTAATTATGACTTGGTATGTGTTTCCCTATAATTAACATAATAATAGACTGATACTATAAGTTGTTTAAATACTTACTGTCTGTACTGATGAAGATGCATAAAAATAGTTTACCCAAGTGACAATAATGAGATGACTTGGATTAAAGTCACATTGAGTAAGATGGATTGTTTTAATCTCTCCTTTGCTCTATTGAGTAGAGTAGTATTGTCTGTTATCCTGTAAAAGACATCCCTTGAATGTATGCTTCCATCATTTTTGGAGAGGATTAACATTAATCAATGATGGAAACGTTTCACTTAAGCTTTGTAAAGCTATGCCATTTCTGAAAAGAATCTATAATAAATTGATGTAATAATAAATACATAACAAATATATTGATTAACATACTACTACATTAGTAGAAGTAATATTATCAAGTTTTAGTAGATTGTAATTGCAAAATTTGAAAACATTAAGTATATATTAATACGAGTTTGTATAAATCTAGTGCCTCCATTTTCTAACACCAAACAAATAAAACTCATTGACAGACACTGATAACACACTGTGTATTATCAATACCAGATAAAAGGCTAATACAGCAACTCCTGTAGTAAGGAAAGAAAGTATCTAGTGTCTATAATATCCTGACTTTAAATAACTATTGATTATGATATCAATACTGTATTATATACATAGATATTACCTTCTACTCTAATATCAATGTGATGTAAAATATTGTACTACTACCTGATACATGCACAATAAAACACACTCAGTACATGTAGTTCACTATAATAGTTCTAGTTATTAACATTAATATACGTACCTAAACTCACAAATCATAACAAACAGTTAGCAATCAGAGCGTCTGATAAATCCAGTAATTGTGTTTTGCATATATATTATATATATATATATATATATATATATATATATATATATATATATATTACTTGATATTATTATATATATATAAGTAACATAATAGACTTAGATTATAAATTTTAATACTTACTTTCATCACTGATGAAGATCCATTAAAATAGCTTCTCCATGTGACTTTAATCCAAATCATTATTATTATCATTAATGATGAGATGAATTGGATTAAAGCCACATTGAGTAAGCTCAATATCTTCCTTTGGTCTATACAGTCAGTTGAGTGGTATGGTCTGTATCCTGTAAGCCTAATTAAAGACATTCCCTGAATTAACGAATCCATTGTTTTGACAGAGGAGCAACAAAATTGATCTCTTTCCATTCATATTGTAATGCCAAAACCATTCTGAAAAGAATCTAAAAATAATGTAATATTAAATACATAATTCATTAACATACCACTTTCACTATATAGTTCTAGCTATTAACATTGGTATATGTACCTAAACTCACAAATCATAGTAGATAACAACAAACAGTTAGCAATCAAAGCGTCTGATAAATACAATAACTGTATTTTGCGCAGGAGCGTCTTTATTGATCATCACCTACAGCGTCAATTAAATATAGTAATCTAGCTAGCCTCGCCTCCTCTATTCATCAAATTATAAACTAGGCGTCGCCGTGTATTGCTATTTATAATTGAAACTTGTATTATATATAGATATAAGTTATTATTGTGTGGGAATGGACCAGACATAATGGCAGTGAACCATGGCAACCTGCAAAATGGAGGTTTTTCAATAAAAAACACAATTACATCAAAGCATATCTTAGTGATATATAATCTTACACTATAATAAGTCAATTATAATTCTATTGATGTTCAATAAAATAGTAGTCACACCTTAGGTATAGAATGACATGTTATAAGTTATGACATAACTGATCATACTTGTCCGTTCAATGGTAAATGTATACAGCTTTATATAGTGGTCACTGTAAGAAGGCATGTGAGGAGGTCATAAGATCACATCTAGACAAGTGCTATCTAAGTGATTATGTCTGTTATCCTTATTTTAAGTACATAGCATAAATAGATGTTAAATTGTTTAGAAATTGAAATCATGACCTTATATGGTAAAATAATATAGTATGTTATTATATTCTTTGCTATAAATTTTTCAGACAAGGAGATCCCTCTGTGTCACTTTTATTAGTCACATCATAAGTGTAAAAATACAATAAAACTATGTACTTGTAAATAGAGAAAACCAACAATGCAATGAATTATGAAGATTATTGTATGTAGCTCAACTCCATTATATGACGTTCGTTCCCAAACTGTTACTTTCCTACACTATTCATTACATGATGATATAGTAAGTTTGCTGATGTAAACTTTAAATTTTACTGTAAGTATTGCTACCATCATTAAAATTATCTAAAATTGGTATGGTTTTTAAAACTTGTCTGTATAGTGACACTTTAAAAATTGTTGTGTCATTTCTATATCATGGTTTGGGTTAACAATAGTTTCAATGTACAACCTAACACTGATCATAAGGTACCACAAACCTATTATATTAGCATGTCAGAATATTTAAAACCAATCAAGAAGTCAAATGGTTTGGATAGAGGTATGCATACGTACATGTTGTCAATGTTAGAAACAATTATACTACTAAGCATACTTTGAAGGTGTCTCATTACACTACAAGTCAATTATAACTCTAGTTATCTTTCAATGTACACTAGTTACATAGAGTACATGTTTATATTTAGAAATGACTTATTTCACTGTAAAGATTAATGTGTTGTTATGGAGAGAAAATGTGAAGTATGGAATGTAATAAAGTCATTTATCTCTTTACTCAGTCCAAACATCAAAGGACTTGTTCGACTTCTTAATAATTGTATAAGACAAATATATATTCTTCTACAAATTTTATATCAAAAACAATCATTCCCATATAGACACAATATTATATGTACTCCAACTACAGAAATACAGAAATAACACACCTCTAATAATTTATATGTAAGTATATTAAAGGAACTGTAATAATAGAAAAGTCATGAATAGAGTAATATACTATTTAATGTATTCTCAGAGTGAGTCACAGGCATTTGGTATTGGATTAATGTTGTCATTGATCATTTTCTGACAGACTAGTCTTGCTAGATTTTTTTTACATTCTTGTGTCCCTTTAACTGGACATGATGGTGGTTGAGAACAAGGTACTATAAATATAATAAAGAAAACAAAATAAAATAATGTAAAATAATCTTTTGTGTTTTAATTAACTTTATATAAATTTAATAAGTCTTATAAATGAACTATGAGGCATCAAATCTCTAGTAGTGCTTACAATTTATTAGATTAGATTTTTATAATTAATATAAAGTTCCTTTAGCAACCAAATTGTACTTGACATGAAGAATTCATGAATACCCAGAACTCATGTAAATTACTTACTTTTGTATATATATATTATATATATATATATTATTATATATCATATTAGTTGATATTGTTATGATATTATACATAGTATTTGATTATTCAGTGAGTAACATTAACAAATTTTGACTTCCTTAATAATCTAATCATGTAAGCTACAATTTAGTAACAATAACTTATTAACTGTTACATGCAGTAGTATAATTTGCTTGTATAGCTAAACAATAGAATAATTGTATTATTAATTGTAAAGTAATACTACTACCAACTATTGAGAATATGTAAAACAAAAACAAAATAAGAAAATTGTAATTACTATTTCTTACCATCTGCCCTTAATTTAACAATATATGTTCCAGGAACATTACTATTAAACATGATATTAGGAGCTTGTGTAATATCATTAACATAAGGTAGAAAATTTCTTCAGGTCCAATGTTAGTTATAAAATTGAATATGTGCTGCTTCATTTGGAAATGGATTGTTTATTACACCAAACAAGATAATAGCAAATGTTGAAGTTTCATCTGTTGTAATTATGACTTTGATATGTGTTACCCTATAAATAACATAATAATAGGTTATGAGATTATAAGTTGTTTAATACATACAGGCATTGTTGAATCTGCATAAAAGTAGTTTACCCATGTGACAATAATGAGATGACTTGGTTTAAAGTCACATTGAGTAAGATTGGATTGCTTAATATCTTCCTTTGCTCTATCAAGTAGTGTAGAATTGTCTGTTATCCTGTAAAAGACATCCCCTGAATTCACAAATCCAATTTTTTTTTGATAGAGGATAAACAAGAGTCAATAATCTACTTATTATTTCATTTTCTAAACGTACACCATTTCTGAAAATAATCTATAACAAATTGATGTAATAATATTACAAAAATAGGATATTTATTAACATACAGTTGCAAAAGTAGCGTTTTCATTTTCATTTTTTAGTAAATTTGTAATTGAAAAATCTGATAAGATTAAGGTTTTAGCAACAGTAGTTTGTACAAATCTAGTGTCTCCATTTTCTACACCAAACGAATAAAAAAAATCGTTAACAGACACTGATAACACACTGTGCATTATCAATACAAGATGAAAGCTAATACAACAACTCCTGTAGTAAGGAAAGAAAGTATCCATTGTCTATAATGTCCTGACTTTAAATAACTATCAATTATAATATTCAACACTGTATTATATACATATTACCTTCTACTCTAATATCAATGTGATGTAAAATATTGTACTACTGTCTGATACATGCACAATAAACACACTCAGTACATGTAGTTCACTATATAGTTCTAGTTATTAACATTAGTATACGTACCTAAACTCACAAATCATAATTGATGACAGCAAACACTTAATAATCAGAGTCTCTGATAAATCCAAAAAAGTGTATTTTGCGCACCTACAGCGTTATTTTATATAGCATCTAGCCCCGCCTCCTCTATTCACTCCGCGTCAAATAACATTATAGGTGTGTATAATCTATACTTGAGTTATAGTTAACTTGTATTATAAATAGATATAACTTATTATTGCCTTTTTTCTATTGTGTGGGAATAGACCAGACATAATGGCAGTGAACCCATGGCAACCTGTAAAATAGAGGTTTCTCAATATAAACACCAATTACATCAAGCATATCTTAGTATAGTGATACATAATCTTACACTATAATAAGTCAATTATAACTCTATTGATGCTCAGCAAAATAACAATCACACCTTATGTATAGAATGACATGCTATAAGTTATGATATAACTGCATTTTACAACTTAGGCTTTCTTTAAGTAAAACATGATTGTCATGTATCATTGTTAAGATATGACACAACCAAAGTACTATCAAACAGCAGCAATGTTTTGTATAATAATATAAAAGAATGATGGTGCATTGTTTGTTATATATTCAAGAGTGTTAGTCGCAGGATTTGGTATCAGATTAATGATGTCTTTGATCATTTTCTGACAGACTATTCTTGCTAGATTTTTACATTTTATTTACCTTTAACTGGGCACAATAGCAATATTGAACAAGGTACTATATAATACAAAAAAAAACAAAATAAAACAATGTAAAAATAATGTTTGTCATTCAATTAATACAATGTAAATATATAAGAAGTCTTACAAATAAACTATGAATCATCAAATCTCTGGCAGTGCCTACAATTTTTTCACTGGAAAAGTTACATATGGAGACCAGAATCATGTAAATCACTTACATAATACATATATATATATATATAATTATATTGGTTGATATTGTTATATTACTATGCAAAGAATGTAATTAATCAGTGAGTAAATTTAGGTTTCTATAGTAAACTAATGATATGTATGTATGTTTTGACACTAATCAACAGAATTAATAGAATTATTGATTGTATTGTAATATACTACAATATATAAGCAAGTAACAAAAAAATAAGAAATTTTATTTGCTATTTTGTTACCATCCGCACTTAATTTGACAATATATGTTCCAGAAACATTACTATTAAGTATGAGATTAGGAGCTTGTGTAGTATCATTTACATAAGGTTGAAAAAATTTCTTCAAGCACAGTCTCATCAGCACTAGAATCTAAAAATTGAATATGTGCATTTTCATTTGGAAATGCATTATTTAGTACACCAAGCAAGATAATAGCAAATGTTTCATTTGTTGCAATTATGAATTGATATGTGCTACCCTATAATTAACAATAATAATAGACTATGAGATTATAAGTTGTTAATACTTACTGCCATTAATGATGAAGATCCATTACAATAGCTTCTCCATGTGACAAGTCATCATATCATCAATGATTAGATCATGAGTTAAAGTCACATTGAGTAAGCTCAATATCTTCCTTTGGTCTATTCAATTGAGTGGTACTGTCTGTCATCCTGTAAATCTAATCAAAGACATCCCCTGAATTAAAGAATCCATTGTTTTAGACAGAGGAGCAACAAAATCGATCATCTTTATCCTTCGTCTTGTTATGCCAAGCCATTTCTAAAAGAACTATAATAAATTGATATATTATTAAATACATAATTTATTAACATATACTTTCACTATATAGTTCTAGTTATTAACATTAGTATACGTACCTAAACTCACAAATTATAGTAGATGACAGTAAATACTTAACAATCAGAGCTTCTGATAAATCTAATAATCGTATTTTGCGCAGGAGCGTTTTTTCTTGATCATCACCTACTGCGTCGTCTTCACACGTCAAATGACATCATTATAAAGTAGACAAGTATTGCTATTCCTTGAATTTATAATTGCGTTATAGTTAACTTGTATTATATATAGATATAACTTGTTATTGCCTTTTTTCTAGTGTGTGGTATGGACCAGACATAATGGCAGTGAACCATGGCAACCTGTAAAATAGAGGTTTCTCAATATAAACACAATTACATCAAAGCATATCTTAGTGATATATAATCTTACACTATAATAAGTCAATTATAACTCTATTGATGTTCAGCCAAATGGTAGTCACACCTTATGTATAGAATGACATATTATAAGTTATGACATAAAAAACTGATCATGTACTAGTACCTTTAAAGTTAAATGACAAATTGTTTATCCATTGCACTTAAGCAGAAATAGAGAACTAAAAGTAGCAGTATATAGCTAACACTTGATAGTATACACTTGATAGTGCTTTAGATTCTTCCATCAGATATAGCACAAAAAGACAAATATTTTCTCTCACTTTTTATCTGTTTTCATTTCTTTCATAAATTCGATTCTTTCATGTTGTCTTAATAATAGCAATTCAATGTTATCTAAAACTTTTTTGCATCATTACCATGGCAATAAATTGATTTTGGCTATAACATACATGTTGTATCATATTATTTATAGATTAACAGAACAAAAATTTATAATTATAAAATTTGATATTAATTCACACTGCCAGTTCATAATATCTAGTTATGATTTATTCAGAACAATTATGACAATAACTTTAGGACTAGATCTCATAAGATGTTCATGCTTTATTGTGTATTAAATTGATTCTCACCCTCAAAATATAAACTATATAGTATATCTTTCTCCTGGGGCTTCCTATTTTATAGAATGAATAATTATAATGCATAATATTATTAAATAGGTAGATCTGTAATTTATAATGTTGATAGAATGTATAAAGTCTAAATTATTAAATGAGTTATTATGTGTTTGGAATAAACATACATGCTCATTAACAGATGGCTTATTAGTCAAAATCTTGACACAACACTTTTAAAATAAATTTGACATATAGGGAATCCAGACATGTTGTCTCGTATCACCATGGTGACAACAAGGATGTACTGTCTGTCCAGTGACTGGTACCCCTCGTTAATATGTTCTCAAATATGACATTGACTGAGGTCCTAGAATGAATGTTCAATCAGTAATATAATATGTATAATTATATATAATGAAGCCCTTAACATAAAAGTTTGCAAGAATAAAATTTTAAGATCTATACAGTGACGACAAGATAGTCAGTCATACTGTTTCCTTTAGTCATATTAAAAATTAATATGTCATTTTAACTACTAATTTGTAGCTTACATCCTACCTGATATGTAAGAAAATACTGAGTCAGTGACTCAGTATTTTCTTACATATCAGGTAGGATGTATGACTGCAAAACGATTGGTTATTAACCTTTAAACTATAATAATAGTTAAAAGGTTGGGCTTAATAACTGGGTGTGGCATTATTGTAACACGTGGGTTTGTCGAGTTTGTGATGGGAGTCTAGCTTTTTTCCGATGACTCTCTCGAAAATATCCTTCTATTGTGGTACATTGTGTGGAAGAGAAGTATAAAACGTCTTAATACTTTTAAAAAGTGTACGTGTACCTAAATGATAAGGCTTTTTGATAACTGATTTATGGTGAGTGTTGATCAAAGGCGTAAACTGTGTTTAACTATCTGTGAAGTCACGTGACTTATGTATATATTGTATACACTAAGTTTACTTACATATAGAACTGATGTTACCTGAAGCTGCCATTAATACTTGTATATGTATTTTATAGATGAAGGTTGTTCAAGGGTTAAAAATACCTGTTGATGCTACACTACCTAATCCCAATGAAGTGGAGTTTGATAATCTCTATCTTGATATGAATGGTATTATTCATCCATGTTGTCATCCTGAAGACAAGTAAGATAAACAGGTTAGACCTGTAAATATATATAATATTCATGTACAGTCATAATGTGTACGATTGTTTAAATGTTTATATAGTTTCATATCATTGTGTAATAATTCTTAGTGGTGTTTAATTTTGTCTCATACTCAAAACATGCTAAGCAGATCCTAATATGTTTTGGACCATATCCTAAGTAACTACAAACCTATTAACTTGTTTTAATGATCTTGTATCTTATTGTATATTGTAAATGTTGTCATTTGGGCATTATTGATTAAGTCTGAGATTATAAACTTGCGAAAAACTCAAGCATTACTATAACATCTTTAGCTCTTCATTCTTCAATAGTATCACCTGTTTATACTTGAAGTATTGCTATAAAGACAATAGATTTATGACATTTGTATTCTTGTTCAATCTCAGACCTTTTCCAGAAAATGAAGATGAGGTAATAGAAGCCATCTTTGAATATATTGACAGGATCTTTAATATCGTTCGTCCTCGTAAAGTCCTTTACATGGCTATTGATGGAGTGGTAGGACTATTTGATAGAGAGAGAGAGAGAAAGATAGATAGAGAGAGAAAAAAGATAGATAGATACAGAGAGAGAGGGAGAGAAGAAAGAGAGAGAGAGAGAGAGAGAGAAAGAGAGTGTCTTCACACTGCCTTACTCTTTATAGGCTCCTCGAGCTAAAATGAATCAACAGAGAGCATAACGATTTAGATCTGCTATTGAAGCTAAGTATGTTAATACATTATATACTATATATATGTACCTCTACTGTTTATATACATTTTAGTATCTTTACAGTTAATGGTACATTATAAACAACTTATACAGCATATTATTATTAATATTCTTTTTTGTCTATTGTTTAAAACTTCTTATACACAATCGCATGTACGTTGACATTGACATGTACATTTGTGTTGTGGCACTACAAGTTTAATTTTAATTTTTTTAATTTTAAGTTATTTTAATAGACATTTATTATATACTTTATAATGTATCTCTCAATATAGAGATAAACTGGAAGAGATTTAATGTATTTGTAGTAAACTTAGAGAGAATGGTTGTGAACTGCCAACATTAAAAGCTGATAATACCCACTTTGACAGCAATTGTATACTCCAGTAAGTGGAGAAAGAGAGAGAGAGAGAGAGGTTCAAAGACAGACATGTTAGACATACATGTATATACCCATGCTTTGATACATGTACAATATTGTTCTATTACAGGGTACACCATTCATGGCTAATCTTGTAATATCTCTACAATATTATATACATGATAGAATGAACAGTAACCCAGCATGGAAGGTATTAAGGTAAGTCCATGTACATTTATTGACTTGTACATAACAACAACTTTAATAGCATTTTAACTTTCGTGTGTTTTTTATAGATACTTGTATAATTTCATATTTCATTAAACTTGTATATTGGTCTTGTTGGCAATGACTGGTTTAGTGGAATTCTAATAATGACAACATCATCAACCTAATTTGCAATTTATTTTGTGAGTTATTGAAGCTTTTTATTATTGTTTTGCCAGCTGTCTTTTTCTATTTCATTTTTGTTATTAAAGGTATTTGATATTTTCTGAATTTTTTCTATAGAAGCTAGAGAATTTTTGAGCAAGCATCATTAATAGCACACAAAATATTGCATAATGTCAGATCACCATGGAATGAGAAGAAGGCCATTCACATTATAAGGGATTTCTGTTTTGTAACTTTCCTAGTCAACTTGTACTCCTTTTTGCTAAAATCTGTAGACTTTCAAGACGTCTTAAAGATTATAAACCATTTCTTTTCTAGCTCATTCTTAGCTCGCATTATGACAGAGTTAATAGTCATTCTTAATTGTCAAAAAAATAATTATATAAATATATTTAAAATTTAATATAAATAGAACTAAATAATAATCATCTTTCTTCTATATATCTATGTGTCCAATTTTACAATGCTATTTATCCATTCACTGCTTTATATATCCATATCATCCTATCATTTATCTATCAAAAATGTTACAAATTTCTATATAATATAGGTCATACTATCTGATCCTGATAAACAACGTCCTTTCCCAGGACATGGCCCAAACTCTCATCATTGTCTATGTGTGGGTGTGTAATGGAAAGGCGACGAAATGTGCGGAGTTGAGTTGGAAGTACCAAGTAAGTCTGTCTTCCATTTATGGAAAATACCAATTACTTTTTGAATAGTATAATAAGAACTAAAAAAGGAATCCATTGCTATCAAAATTAACTATTAGCAATTTTAGGGTTAAAAATGAATTTGCAATGTAAACCAAACATAATAATTTAAATCTATGTCATAGATTATTGCTATGTCATAGATCCATTACCACACTTATAGATCCATTGATAAATTTATAGGTCCATTACTATGTTTCATTCACATACAATATATCCATTGCAACATTTATGCATCTATTGATATTATAACATGCATCCATTGTTGTTAATTCATCATCTATTCCATTTTATAGTTCAAATATACCTTATTTTTTCAGGGCAAGATGGACAAGGAAAGAACAATGATGGAACATTTAAAGATGGAAAGAATATATTTGAATAGTAAGATGAGGACTAGCAAATTAACTTATGTTATCTCTCTATCTGTCTCTCCCCCCCTCTCTCTCTCTTTCTCTTTCCCTCTGTCCCTCTGTCCAAAGGATCCAGTCTATATATTCCATTGTCAAATGTCCATCTTTATATACGACAATAACACATACACATCTGACCTCCACATAAGGTGTACCATAGACCATGCTTATGGCATAAATAGTAACATGCTATTAATAGTAACACAGACCATTATATTAATATAGTTGCTTATATTTAGTGTTGCTAATATTTTTTAAGCAATGCCAAGATCATTACATTGATACATAATTAAATCAATAGGCTTATAGCACTGATGATGATAAATGCACTTTAGTTCTATAGAGTCTGTTTTTATAAATCTCTGTTAGTATATAGCACTGGCAGATCTGAGTTCACACAACTAGTCGGTTACACTATGATAGCTGTCTCCTACATATGCTAGCTTGACTAATTCATAATATATATTGATATACGTGTATTGTATCAGAAAATGACTTTGAGACCTTTAAACTGGCTAGTTTGGATTTTTCTGACAGAAATATTGTACCCTATATCACATATAGACATTGTATTACGAATATATTTCTTTCTAGTAACAAGTTGTAGAATACTGTTGAAGACTTTTAATTAATTGTTAATTAGATCAATTAAAAATCAATTAACGTTGGTCACGTGGGTGGTGGTTGAGGTGACAAATGTTTCACGCGTTTTCTTGACTGATTATCAAATTGAAGTGTGTGAACGATCTCTTGATAATATAAAGGTACTCCATTTTTATACCTCTATGTTCTCTCTACGACTCGCCTCGTCGCTGGATCGTCTCTTCACTTCGTTGGATCGACTCGCCTCATCGTTGGATCATCTCGTCGCTTCGTTGGATCGACTCGTCTCGTCACTGGATCATCTTTTTGTTTAGTTATGTCATCCTTATCTCTTTCTTTTCTTTTTCTTTTTTTTTTTTCTTTTTTTAAAATTTTTTGTTTATGTAAAGATTTTTTATTTTCACTCTTCATTTCTACAGGACTCAACTTGAACGTTCTTACTGTGATTGGCCTGATGTTCTTGACTGTTCTTCTCAGATGTTCTCTTGACTGTTCTGATGTTCTTGACTGTTTTGATGTTCTTTTTGACTGTTCTGATGTTCTTGACTGTTCTCTGGATGTAAAAGATGAGTCACTCTCCTGCTCATTGGACTCTTTCCTATCTTCCTTCAAGCCTTCTTTCCTCTTCTTTTATTTTTTTTTAATTTTATTTTGGGCTATCTAGCCTATCTACACCATACACACACTCATACAATCTCTAAAAATCATATTCCCCCTGCCGCCTGGCGGCCAAAAAAAATTTTTTTTAATATCCAAGGCCGCCAGGTGGCGGGGGAACCTCTGATCTTCTAGGGTGCGTGTGTGTGTGTGCTGTGTGTGTGTGTAGGTTGGTAGTCCTTTTTCACACTTCCTCTGTCTCTCTTCACTCTCTATCCATTCATTGTCACCAGTTCAGTAATGACTTCTCTTTTTCTTTCCCTGCAGGAGCAGCATTGTTGAAAAGGTGAGCTACCTCTCCATCTATCCATTCTTTAGTAATCCAGTTGTTCCAGATAACTTTCTTTTTCTTTCTCTATGTTCTCTACTTGTGGACTGACTGGAGGACTTTTGAGGACTACTGACTGGAGGACTCTTTGAGGACTGACTGGAGGACTCTTTGAGGGAGGAAGGACTTTCAATTGTCTTATTTTAATTTTTAATTTTCTTTTTTCTGTAATGTTTTTTTTTTTTTCTTTATAGTTTATTTGTATGTTGTTTTTAATTTATTAATTATATTGAAGTTCTCAAAAACATTTTATATCTAAACTTTGTCAAAAGTCAATCAATTATCTTAACTTCAGTTAAAATTATTTATTAATCTTCAAATCAAAACATTTTATATTTTTTTAACTTTGAACTTGTTTAATAAAAATTGAGTTAGTTAAGAATTAATTTTTTTACAAGTACAATGACACTGAATTCTTATTAATCTTTTAATAACTAATGTATTATACATTGTTATACCAATATGGATCATTTTTTATTATTGTGTGAATTCTTTTTTAATTTTTATTATTGTGAATTCTTTTTTTAAATTAATAGTTAGTTGTGTATCATATTATCATTAATGTTTTTAACTAAAAGCTATACCATTTAATTAATAATATTTTTTTAATAATTAATTAAAAATCTATTAATGTCTTGCTGTTCTCTTTACGCGTGCAATGTAATATTTTCCCGCCAAAATAGTGGTGGTCACGCATTTGTTTATTCCTTGCTATGTGTGTGCTCGTGATATTCAGGCCTAGCCATTATCTGTAGACCTTCGACTGGACTCTCTCCCTCCTTTGACTGACTCTCGAAATCTTTACCTATTGAGACAGTTTTTTTTTTCCGTTTTAGTGTTCCACTGCACTCACCTACTTTATCATAGAATGAGCCAAGAATAAGAATATTGAGAGGAAGTGTCAAAAGAACTCTTCATATGTATGGATGTTATGTAGCCATGATTGATCAATGGATGAACACAACAATGATTGGAGGTAGTATGTTAGAAACTTAGTCAATCAAGTTATTTTTATTTTTATTTTGGTATTTAATTGTTAAAATTAAATTTTATTTATCAGTTGCAGTAGATTTACATATAATACAGCAATATGTGTAAATGGCTGATGTATAATTTTATTAATGACAAATTAGAACTGAATTGGGAGTGCATGAAATGATACATTTCAAATCAAGATTTATATGAAAGCTGGCACTGGCTGATTCAAGTCCAGTTAGGGTACCACAAATAATGGAGCACAAATCATAAGTCCATGGTAATAATATGGAAACTACCCTCAAGTTACATGTACAAATAATAAGCGTAATACATGTATGGAAACTACCCTCAATAGTATACATGTACATGTACATGTAATATGGGGTATGGAAACTACCCTCAATAGGTACACATGTACATGTACATGTAATATGGTAATGGTATGGAGCTGGGTACACATGTACATGTACATGTAATAGGGTAATAATGGTATGTAAGCTACCCTTAATAGGTACACATATACATGTATATTAGTTAATGTATTATGTGAAGATATCATAATTATGCAAGATAAAGGAAAAACTCATAGCTCTTTTTGTTGCTCTACTCTTTACAACAACTACTGTATCTATCAGTAATAATTAGCATGAGAATGAGACTTTTGTAATAAAGTCTCATTCCCACATATATAGATTGATTCTCACACCACATCATAAGGCCATTCACATTATAAGGGATTTCTGTTTTGTAACTTTCCTAGACAAATTGAACTCTTTTTTTTGCTAAAATTTGTAGACTTTCAAGACCTTTTAAATGTTGCAAACCATTTTTTTCTAGCTCATTCTTAGCTCACATTATGACAGAGTTAATGGTCATTCCTAATTGTACAAAAAATATATAAATAATTGTGTTTAAGTATGTAAAATTCAATATACACAGAACTAAATAACAACCAATATCATCCTACCATTTATCTCTCAAAAATGTTACAAATTTCTATATATATAGGTCATACTATCTGATCCTAATGTTCCAGTGAAGGAGAACACAAGATAATGGACTACATTCGTAAACAGCGTCCTTCCCCAGGACATGACCCAAACTCTCATCATTGTCTATATAGAGCTGATGGTATGTTGTTGTTCAAACATAGATTATAGCACAAATACATGTAATCTAGTCTTGTGTCATCAACAGTCTGCTCAGAGAGGAAGAGTCTTGGAACACAAGCACATACATCAGGAATTTGGATGTGGGTAGAAATTAATTAGAGCTGAGCAAGTGTTAAGAAAAAATTAATGAAAAATTGCTGTTGTGATTAGATTGGATGTGATCTTTCAGTAGAAGTCACAGACTGTCTTTTACTAACTATTATACTACCTCACTTTATGTACAGCTTTAGAGCAGGGTTTTGAGTAGCTTCAACAACTTTACTAGTAATTGTCAGTTTGCATGGAATAGGTATAAGTGAAAAAGAAGAGTTCGTAAGTGCATGAAGCATCTCTGTGACCTACAAGATTTTTTGCTGGCTGTACGAGTCCTACGTCCACTTGTCCTCAGACCCTTCCCTCTTAATGAAGGGATATCAACACCAGATTACACATAGTCATTATTATATTGTTTTTCTGTACATGTAATAATGTTGGGATTAGCTACACATGAACCTTATTTCACTATCTTAAGAGAAGAGTTCAAACCAAATCAGCCACGCCCATGTGAAGTCTGCAACCAATATGGTGAGTATGCATCATATGATTGTCATGTGATAAATATTGTTACCATGGTTACAGGTCATACTATGAAGGAATGTACTAGAGTGAAACAAGGAGAGGTTAGTACATGTATATAATATTTTTGTCTTTTCCTATATGTATATATGTATGTATGTATTATATGTGTGTTGTATGAGTTGTGAGAATGAAATGTTATTTATACTTTAGTTTGATGAGCTAGCTACTTATATAGTATTGCTCAAGAGAAGCAGTTTTATTTTTATTAGAATTAATATTTTTTAGGTAATGGTATTTCTCTCTCTCTCCTAATATCTATAAACAAATCTAAAAAATAGACGGTTTAAGTTTTAAATACGACTTTGAAAGAGTTAAGGATGATTGGGTTTTCATGTGTTGATAATGACTTCTTACCACATCTTCCTTCACTACAAAATAGGTAAAAAATAATTCATAATAATTTTATATGTAAAATGTATATATATACATAAAGGAGATATACATTATTATATAATTTTCTTTCCAGAAAAGGAGCTATTGACAGACTCATTACTTTGTATAAAGATTTCTTACCATTGTCAAAAGTAGTCCTTTTATTTGTTATAATGAGTACATCCTCTGCCCCTTTAATATAGGGTTATTTGACTCATAATGGATTGTTGAAGTTAAAAATGTTTTTAGTTATATTAGCAGGTAAATGATGACATCGAGACCACTTAGACTAAGTGCAAACTGAATGAGGGTACCTTATATACAATAACAGAATATGTGAACACTGCAATATCCTCATATATGACATATACTTGTATATGTACATGATGTATACCTGAACAGCTTACTACAGTGGTAAGTTAACATGATATATATGTATAATATATGATACCTCCTTTAAATCCATATTATATAATTAATGGGACATTCTCTTACATCTATTGTTAATTTTCTGACCTTACATCACATTCCCATTCCAGCCACTTGGATCTCAGCCTTTTCCAGCTCACAATGTTCGTTATGATGCTTATCAAATGAGACAATCCAGTACATTAACTAATAAAAAAAATTTAGTTAAATAAATTAACGAAGGATATTTCAGTAAATAGCGAGTCAATGACTCTCATCATCTCATATATCTTACGTATCTAGTTCACTTTTATGACTGCAACTTTTAATGATTAAAAGGTTGGGCTTAATGACTGGGCGTGGCATTATATGAACACGTGGGTTTGTTGAGTTTGTGATGGGAGTTCCAGCCTTTTTCCGATGGCTCTCTCGAAAATATCCTTCTATTGTAGTACATTGTGTGGAAGAAAAGGTATGAAATGTATTAATACTTACAAAAAGTGTACGTGTACCTAAACAATAAGGCAGTATTTGACTCTTTGATGTCTGATTTAATGGTGGTTCATATACTATTGATCAATGGCGTAGACTTTAACTTATCTGTGAAGTCACATGACTTATGTATATATTGTATACACTAAGTTTACTTACATATAGAACTGATGTTACCTGAAGCTGCCATTAATACTTGTATGTGTATTTTATAGATGAAGGTTGTTCAAGGGTTAAAAATACCTGTTGTTGATGCTACACTACCTAATCCCAATGAAGTGGAGTTTGATAATCTCTATCTTGATATGAATGGTATTATTCATCCATGTTGTCATCCTGAAGACAAGTAAGATAAACAGGTTTGACCTGTAAATATGTATAATATTCATGTACAGATGATGTGTACGATTGTTTAAATGTTTATATAGTTATATATCATAGTGTAATGATTCTTAGTGATGTTTTTTTTGTCTCATACCCAAAACATTTTAAGCAGATCCTAATATGTTTTGGACCCTGTTCTAACTAACTACAAACCTATTAACTTGTTTTAATAGTCTCTTGGTATATTATTATATATTGTAAGTGTCGTAATTTGGACTGTTCAAGTCTAGATTATAAACTTGTGAAAAGTCCTAGTGTAGTACATCTTTACCTCTTTATTCTTCAATAGTATCAACTGTTTATACTTGAAGTATTGCTATAAAGATAATAGATTTATGACATTTATAGTCTTCCTCAATTTCAGACCTGCTCCAGAAAACGAAGACGAGATGATGGAAGCAATCTTTGAATATATTGATAGGATCTTTAATATTGTTCGTCCTCGTAAAGTCCTTTACATGGCTATTGATGGAGTGGTAAGATTATTTGAAAGAGAGAGAGATAGAGAGAGGGGGGGGGGGGGGGGGGGAGAGGGAGAGGGAGAGGGAGAGAGACCTTTACACTGCTTTACTCTTTTAGGCTCCTCGAGCTAAAATGAACCAACAGAGATCACGACGATTTAGATCTGCTATAGAAGCTAAGTATGTTAATACATTGTATACTATATATGTACCTCTACTGTTTATATACATTTTTGTATCTTACAGTTAATGGTACATTATAATCAACTTATACAACAAAATGCTATTATAGATCTCTTTTGTAGATTGTTTAAAACTTCTTATACACAATTGCATGTACATTTATGATGTGGAACTAAAAGTGTCATAAATTTCTTTTAATAGAAGTTTTTATATACTTTATAATGTATCTTTTAATATAGAGATAAACTGGAAGAGATTAAAGCGTATTCGTAGTAAACTTAGAGAGGATGGTTGTGAACTGCCACCATTAAAACCTGATAATGCTCACTTTGACAGCAATTGTATTACTCCAGTAAGTGAAGAAAGAGAAAGAGAGAGAGAGAGAGAGAGATGAGAGAGGAGAGAGAGAGAGAGAGAGAGAGAGAGAGGAGGTCAAAGACAGACATGATAGACATACATGTGTATACCCATGCTTTTAGACACATGTACTATATTGTTCTATTACAGGGTACACCATTCATGGCTATACATCTTGCAATATGTCTACAATAAAAGTGGAATATATACATGAATTTTTCGAATTTCGAACAGTAACCCAGCATGGAAGGGGATAAAGGTAAGTCCATGTACCATTGATATGTACTAAAACAATAATTTAATAATAATAGAATTTCAACTTTTTTTATGTTCTTACATTTGCCATATGTTATTTTTTTCGCGATATATCATAATATAGTCTATTATATTCGGTTATTATAATAGACTATATATTATATATATATATATTATTATATATATATTTATATAATATATTATATTCTAGTATATTCTATTTCACATTGAGAATGACTTATATTATCCGATTATAGTGGTATTCTATTATATTGACTTACATCATCAACCTAACTCATAACATGGCATCATAGTTAGAAAGATTTTTTTTTTGTGACTCATATTGAAGCATTTTATGATTCTTTATGGCTTTCATAATTTTTACTACTAAAAAGTATTTTTGACAATTTCTGAACTTTTCTGCAGAAGCTAGAGAATGTTTAAGTGAGCAAGCATTCATTAATAATATGAAAAAAATGTGCTATAAAAATATGTGCTAAAAATATGATAATTATATAAAATATATAAATAACTCTACCTGTTTATTTACTTCTCTATATATTTATGCATCCATTTCACCCTGCTGTTTATCCATTCACTTGTTCATGTACTTTATGCGTCCATATCATCCTATCATTCATCTATTGATATAATAATCATCTATATGATATAGGTCATACTATCTGATGCTAATGTTCCCGGTGAAGGGGAACACAAGATAATGGACTACATTCGTAAACAACGTGCTTCCCCTGGACATGACCCAAACACACATCATTGTTTATATGGAGCAGATGGTATGTTATTATTCAAATATTGATTATTGTACATGTATTTGTAATCTAGTCTTGTGTCGTCAACCCTTTGCTTAGAGAGGAAGTGTCTAGGGACAAGTACATTTAGGACTCTTATAGCAAAAATCCTGATGTGGGTAGGCATTAATTAGACCTAAGTGTGTGTTAAGAGAATGAAAAATGGAAAATTACTGTTGTGAATCTTGTGATTGTGTTTGATGTGGTGATGATCATTTAGTAGAAGTCACAGACTGTCTTTTACTAACTAATACTACCTCACTTTTATGTACTGCTTTAGAGCAGGGTTTTGAGAAGCTTCAACAACTTTACTAGTCATTGTTGGCTCACATGGAATAGGTTTAAATGAAAAGGAAGAGCTTGTAAGTGCATGAAGCATCTCTGTGACCTACAAGGTTTTTGTTGGCTGTACTAGTCCTACATTTGCTTGTCCTCAGACCCTCCCCCTCTTACATGAAGGACATCAACACCAGATTACACATAGTTTACTATTATATTGTTTTTTTTCTGTACATGTAGCTGATTTGATAATGTTGGGATTAGCTACACATGAACCTTATTTCACTATCTTAAGAGAAGAGTTCAAACCAATCAGCCACGCCATGTGAAGTCTGCAACCAATATGGTGAGCATGCATCATGTGATTGTCATGTGATAAATATTGTTACCATGGTTACAGGTCATACTATGAAGGAATGTACTGGTTGAAGTTAGAGTGAAGCAAGGAGAGGTTAGTACATGTATATATAGTAAATTTCCTCTTTTCCTATATGTATATATGTATGTATACATTATATGTCTATTGTATGAGTTGTGAGAATGAACTGTTTTTTTATATTTTAGTTTGATGAGTTAGCTACTTCTAGTATTGCTCAAGAGAAGCAGTTTATTTTTATTAGAATCAATGTCTTGAGAGAAGTTAGTATCATGTAGTAATTGATGAGGAACTCTCTCTCTCTCTCTCTCTCTCTCTCTCTCTCTCTCTCTCTCTTTCTCTCTCTGTCTGTCTGTCTGTCTGTCTCTCTCTCCTAGTATCTTCAAAGAGATCTAAAATAGATGGTTTAAGTTTAAATATGATTTTGAAAGAGTTATTGATGATTGGGTTTTCATGTGTTTCTTTGTTGGCAATGACTCTTACCACATCTTCCTTCACTACAAATTAGGTAAAGAATTTAAAAAAATCATAATATTATATATGAAATATATATATATATATATATTATATATATATATATATCTATAATATATATATATACAACAAATGCATACATACATACACACACACACACACACACACACACACACACACACACACACACACATATAAATGCATTATTATACAATTTTCTTTCCAGAGAAGGAGCTATTGATAGACTCATTACTTTGTATAAAGATTTCTTACCATCGTCAAAAGTAGTACTTTAATTTGTTATAATGAGTATTTCCTGTCCCTTTAATATAGGGTTATTTGACTCATAATGGATTTGTTGATGTTAAAAATGTTCAAGTTATATTAGCAGGTAAATGATGACATCATGACCACTTAGACTAAAGTGAAAAAAACTGAATGAGGGTATCTTATATACAACAATAAATATATGAGCATCTCAATATCCTCATATATGAAATGTGTACTTGTATATATTTACATGATGTTTAAGATGTCTTTTGTTGTGGGTGATTTCTAATACAACACTTTATATTTTAGTAATAAGAGATTTATACTTGTATTAGATGTAGTGTTTAGTTTTTTTGTATAAAATTGTTATAGAGCTTGGTAAAGTTGAAGATGAGATATTTCGGAACAGGCGTGATCGTGACATAAAGGACAAAGAGCGACGAAAACAGCAGTCAAAAACGTCAAAAAATAGTGAGCATTTATTGATAATTAACCATTTAACCCTATTAATTAATCACTAATAACTACAGGAAGATATCGTGCTCCAACATTTATACCTGAACAACTTACTCCAGTGGTAAGTTAACATATGATAGATATATATATATATAATATATAGGGAAACTTTATTAACTCTATTATTAAAGGACGTTCTCATGTACATGTATTACACAATAACTGTATATATAATTTTTTTCTGACCCTGCATCTCATTCCCACTCCAGCCACTTGGGTCTCGGCCTTCTCCAGCTCATAATGCTCGTTATGATGCTTATCAAATGAGACATCCAGTACATTAGCTAGTAATCAGAAGCTGCCTCAAAGTATGAAAGCACTACTGAAAAGATCAAAGGTAATTGTTACATGTGAATTTAATATTGTATGTGTACACTAATGTTTATATTCACTGTGATAGTATTATAAATATACATGTAGTTAATGTCTGTACACAATAAATCAATGTAGGATCATAGAGTACTCATGCTAAAAAAAATTTTTCTTTTTTTGAAATATCTTTAAAATGTTATATTGAATGTGAACCTGAGACTAATAGACAAAAGATCATATAGCACATATGCAAAAAATTGATTTTTCTTTTTTAAGAAATGTTCCTATTTTTAAACACTTGTGAAAGCACACCCACAATTGTAATACCATGTCTACGTCTACTACTACTAAAAGATTTCTTATCATAGCTGAGAAATGTGGTCTTAAGACATTTTGACATTTCTGTGTCTGAGGAACTAACTCTTGTCTTTTCTTGAAAGAAATTTTCAATTTAGACATATTATGCTAGCCACATGTGTGGGTGTGGCTTTTTGCAAGTGGAAAAGAATATAAACTAAATAATTATTTGTGTGGGTGTGACATGCACCTGCCTGTGCTTTTCATATTCTTGTAATATAAATGCATCTTGATGGCTGAGTTTAAATTATGAATATACAATAGAATACCCTCATCAACTTATTACTTAATATAAAATATATATATACCAATACAATTAGTAGTGAGGTTAAAATTTAGTGTTGTTATATAATATTATTCACATAAAATTGATATATGTAACTTTTCTAGTCTTTTCAAGAACCATCTACTTTCAGTCCAATGATTTGGCAAAAGGGAGAAAGAATGGAGAGTTGGAGTAACGATAAGGAAGAGGGAAGAATGAAGACGAGGAAACGGCGAGCTTAATGATTATCAACAAGGGAACGAGATTGAATTTGAACCTGAGGACTAAGAGACAAAGGGAAAGAAAGATGGCAAGTTTGATCAATGATAAGAGTGAAGAACGAATGAAGAGGAACGTCAAGCAGTTGATGATCAACATTGGGAATGGACTGAAAGTGTTCGAAAAAATGAGGTGAAGTTATTTAGGGTAGTAATACTATGTAGACATCCAAAAAGATAAGTTATGTCACCATTTTATCAGTTACTTTATTACATGTACAGTCGTTGAAATATGATATTGTCCCTTTCTGCTTAATTGGCCCTGTATAAACCTTCATGTTTTAGGTTGTGTGCTATCAATCATTTAGTATCCGGGTTTAGTGTTATATCAGATCATTAGTATCATGTCTGCGTTTAGTGTATATCAGGCTTAGAATCATATGGTTTAGTGTTATATCAGATCATTTAGTATCATGGTTTAGTGTTAGGTCAAAGTTAGTAAATGTGATATTGTGATTGTGGAATAGTATACACAAAAGTAGTACATTAATTATTGCATCTTTGAATCCTGAACTAATTTTGGAATTTATTTTTTAATTTTTTGGAGGCTTTAAATATATTTTAAAATATGACATTCATCTGTTATATGGTTTAAAATTCTGAATCAGTATTTTAATACAAATATAAAGTGTATAATTTCATTTTAGATTTGGGAGGAGGGAGCTGGGAAGGAGCGTTACTATCAGAACAAGTTTTGTGTTTTCATGTGATGATGTGGAATTTTACGAAAAAGTTGGAGAGTTATGTCTCAGGGACTGTGTTGGGTAATGAGCTCTTATTATCAGGTAATTTGAGTGGGCATCCTTAATATTACTTGTGGTAATTACAATTACAATGTGTGTTATCTCAATTATTATGTTGATAATCTACATTGTTATTTTTATTGTTGTTATCATATTAATATTTTGATAATAAGGACATTCCTTTAGTTATTATCAATAACTAAATGACCCCTAACCTTACAATTGTTGTAACATAAGTAGGATGCTATAACTTTATAATTTACATAAATACACCATTGTACTATAAACTGCTAGTGTTTTCGGTTTATTACCTATTATAAGAATTCTTAATAATCATCTAATTACTTTATTGTGTACTTTTTATTTATGTTTTTTATACGGGCTGTCCATCGTGGAAATGGTACTATCCTTTTCATTATGCACCTTTTGCCTCTGACTTTAGGTACATTGTAGATAAGAGATAGATTTGAAAGAGGTTCACCGCGGTAAGGGGGAGAGAGAGAGAGAGACGAGTGGGGTAGGTAGAAGAGGGCGGGAGCGGGAAAGGGAGAGAGAAGAGAGAGAGAAGGAGAGGAGGAGAGAGAGAGAGAGAGAGCAGAGCTGAGAGGAGAGACGAGAGAGAGGGAGACGAGGGAGAGGCGAGAGGGATAGGGAAGAGAAACGAGTTTTATCATCATCAAGAAAAATTTAATTTTTATGGAACTATATATTTGTAAACTTCTTAGTTCCGACCATTAGAACAACTTATGGGTGTGGGTTTTCCCCAGCAAGTTGCAAATTCCTTCCTCCCTGTATGGCAAAACCTCATGTTAGGACGAAAGTAAGTTTAATACTACACTATCAGTTATTAACACCTAATATAAGTATGGACTCTGATATTCATTGACTTTTTCCCGTCAAATTTCAAAGTTGACTTAAAATGGAAAGAAATTTGCTTGGCAAGTAAGTACAATATGTACATGTACATCAATACTATTAATACCACATATACATGTAAGTATGACATTTATGGTGTAGGTATATTTGTATTTTTATGCATACTTTCACCTGTTTATAGGGTGTGGCTTTACTTCCATTTGTTGATGAGTATCGATACTGATGCTCTAAAAGTGACATCTAGAATCATTGACTCCTGATGAAAGTATGTGTTACATCAAATCACTTAAATTGATTTTTTACATTGTAACAGAGGCTCGTAATAGTTGGGGTTGTGATTGTCTCTTGTACATAAATATAATCGGCTGTATGCCTTTTTAAAAACACTCTATGAGGCTTATAATAAAGACTCTCCAGATGGATTGGACAATGAGTAAGGTTTCATGCAATATAATAAGCTGTATAACATGTATATAATATACTAATATAAAGTATTTGTTGTAATATGAACATTTTATAGCCTGTACAAGTAAACCCCAAGTCATCTCAAGGTGTATCGGGGAGGGTGTGGCCTAATATGAGCATGAAAACTGTACTCAAGAAAGGAGGGTAATGTACATGTTCAATATAACAAAGACTTACTACACTATTATTACTACATGGATGTAGGTTGGTAGAGTCATTATTGCCACATTTACCAGATATGAGAATTCACAAGTTATATGGTAATGATCTATTACTATGTAATATCTAATATCAGGACATTAGTGTATTTAACTAAGATATGTATTTATTATATTATTAAACATATTTATTGACTTTTCTTCTTATTGTAACTTTCAGATCCCACTTTTGACTCTGGCTATATTTTATGAAGCTAAGCTCCTTCCTAACGTCATTATGCCTCCGCCCACTTTAAGACCTGACGACATGAGATTTGCTTCCACCTGGTAGTTTAGAACTAGACCTCAGGTAAACATTGACTGACATTCCATATTATAGTATGTGATGTCTCTTGTAGACTGGTCACTCCTCGTGGTTCACAAAAACTCCATATCGTTACACCTCAGTCAGCTCGAAATTTATAAGGTATGTATTAAAATGGGACATACTGTAATGGAATGCTTACAATGACTTTCCATGTGACCTTAATATTATTGATTAATTTGGAAAACCTAATGTTGCTCTAAAGAATTACAAATGTAGTTTGTGTATATATGTGTTGCTAAGCAGCAATTTTGTGTAGGATGTATACAAAACTTGGTATCCGGGTCTGAGCAATCATTAATGTACTTGGATACCAAATTTGTTAAACATCCATTATAAAATGGCTGCATAGCAATTACTGTGTGGAAACTGTTTGTTTCAAATGTTTTTAGCACAACATGTGCTGTTTTTTCTGACTAAGTCACATGTTTATGTTAAGATAATATATGTATGTGTGACTATACAAATAAATGTACTTGTACATTAAGTTTTATATGTAATCTTGTATTGGCTAATGTGATAGCAGTTATTATACAGTATTCTTGGTTACAATCCTACTAAGTGCATGTATAATCATGGGGGATTTAATGTACTTCAAAAAACACCTCATTGTACTTGTATAATATTTATACAATATTTTTCAGTCCGTTCTTTTAATTTGTCTTTCACTTTTATTTTAGGAATGCTCTTTCTGATCCTCATGACTCACACAATCACGTCATTATACTGAGCAATCTCCATATCAACAATATCAGTCTGACTATCGACCACCACCTCAAAGACAAAGTAAAATAGTCCCCCTTTAGAAAAAGAGTAAAAAATATTATGTATTTTGTAGCTCCATCATATGCCTCTTGGACAACCACTTCCTCCTCCTCCAAGCCACACCTACTCGTCACCTTATCAAGGCCCTCCAGGTTTTCCTAGCTATCAACCTCAACAACACAGCTATCATCAATCATCCTATCAACCTCGTCATGATCAAAGACTTCCATATCAACAAGAATTTAGTAGATCATCTCAAAGCAACTATCCACAAGGGATTATAATGATCCCAGGGGTTACCATGGTGATCTATATCATGATGATATGGACGTCAAGAGCCCAGGGTTATGGACGATCTGGTGGTCCTCTCAATAATGACACAAAGACAACAAGCTTATGACCCAACATGAGAGAGATGACTATTACGTATGTTATCTATAGTAATGTTCTGTGTCTATTAACAGTTTTTCCCATCCACTTAGAAGTCAAGGCGTTAAAGGCCGTGTTAACTGAGGCTATAAATACATGTATATAGATTATATAGTTATTGATCTTAAATCATTACAGCTTATAAACCAATAAATTTATTATTATCTTTTGTATAACTTGTGATTATCATAAGTTTATTTGTAAGATCCTATCAGCAAAATCATTGTTATGATTATAAACAAGTGGAGACTAGCCTTGTCAATAGTTGTATTGTGTGATGTAATTGTAACCACTATTTGGTGTATTATTATTATACTACCGACGCCAGCCTGGTGCTTAGAGAGGAAGGGAATGCATTGATTGCATTCAAAGTATTACCGGAAATCCGGGTAATACTTATTATTTTAAGTAGCAATGCAGGTGTTTTGATCACGTGATAGCTAATGACGTAGGGAGAAGGATTAAAAAACGGCGTCTTCACTATTATTCAATCAATTCATCATGAAAGGACTTAGTTGTCGCTAAGTTTTATGGTCATATATTTTTTAATTTTGAATGATAAATTTTACAGAATACAATATAATTTAAATTAAGTTAAAAAGGTTAAAGAAGTGTTAGTGGGAATACACAACTAGCAACCAGAAAAGACGAGTATTTCTCTGACAGTACCTTGTATGCTCACAAGACCATATTACCTCAACATAATATATTATTATCAATCAAGTTAGCACAGATAGAATATAACTATTACTACTTAATGCTTTGTGATGTCAAAATATACGTTTGTCACAAGGGGGGAGTTTACCTATACTGAAATATTCATTGTAATTGTTAAAAGGAATGATGATTATAGAATTTTAAATGTGGGTGGGTGTTAGTGTTAGCGTAGGTTTTGTAGTATAAAACCAGTTGCTAACAGCTGCTAAAAATAATAGGAGCTTTTAATTGTTGCTCTCCGTTTGCTATCAAACACGAAATGTCATACAACGTCTTAATTTTCTATTTATTTCTGCCTCTCTTTATAACTGAGGCAAGCCTTAACGTGGACCACTGTCCGAGATAAAGCAGCACTTTGCAACGATGTTTTCAAATCAGGGTATTTCATAGAGAAAATAAGTTCTCCAGCAAATGGCTGGTGTTTCTGGAAAAGTGGTGGATTATGTTTACTCATCAGAAACTTGTAACGGAAATTCTTAATTCTGAAGGTAGAAAAGAGTTTTGCACCAGCCAAGACCCACAGGGCTAGACACTTTTTATCCTCAATTCAACTTCACTAGCTTGGACTACATGGAAAGAGAAGGCAAAACTTGGAGTGTCAGACTTAACCCGTACATGACTTCTATGAGCACATTCATTAAAGATAATAGAGTACAAAGAACATAGAAGGCAGAGATGATTATGGACTCAAATAAGGAGAATAACCCTTCATTTTATAATTTTATCGTGTCATTAATCCCTACTGCAGCAGTGATATGTGGCTTGGAAATGATACTAGAGAATTTCTAATATCACGAATCAGGTGATCCTCAAGTTGGACTTCTTAGGAAATATAAGCAACCTGAAAGTCCAGATTTGCAAACATTCACATTTAGAGGATCAGTCATATTGTCAAAGTATTATTAAATGAACTAATGGGTAATGGATTGTCTAGGCCCACATATCTGATTCTGGCTGGTTCTAGTGCAGGACGAGTCTAGGTGTTGTCAACAATGCGAAATGGGTTTTATGAAAAGTTCGATGAAATGACGCAATATCATACTAAATCATGATTCCGATCATGGTTTTTAACTTTCGTCAACAATACCTCTATCGTAGATTTAATGGCACAGTTAATGAACGAAGATGATACAATGAACAAGCCTACCGACATGAAATCGACAAATGACTTACTTACAATCCATCTCAACCTAGCCTCATGTCCGATACAAATCGAGGCTCTCCATGTTGTCCTCAGTATCTTACTGTATATATAACTAGTCCAGATTACTTCCCCAAGGTGAAATACCTGTTTTATAGACTCTTTAGTCTTATAGGATGTATACCTCTTAGCAGATAGCATTGCTAATATATTATTTCCAGGGACGTACCAAGGAGATAAGTGTACAGACCTGTTTATGATTGGTTTTGTATTCATAGAAGCTGAATATCTGAATATGGAGTGTTAATTTAGCAGTTGCAAGATCAAGCCTGTCCAGCTCTGTTAAGTTTTATAGTACAGAGTGTTTGCAGACATACATTTATTTCGCTCCATCAAGTTTTATTTTATTCTTGGTGGATTTTGTCAGTTATATCAAAATGAAGAAAATAACACAAGATATTGGCAATTTGAAGGGGCTCAGTTAGTAGTTTGTTTATAAATGATTACCAATGTAATGCTTCAATATGATTCTTTCCCCCCACCATCTATATAAAAAATATAAAAATAATAAAAAAATAATAAAAAAAAAAAACATATAAAAAAAAAAAAAAATAATTGGAATAGAAACAAAAATAAAAAAAAAAAAAAAAAAAAATAAAAAAAATTTAAAATAAAATACAAAAATTAAAATTAATATAAAAAATAAAAAAATAAAAAAAATAATAACAAGAATTTAAAAAAAAATTTAAAAATAAATAATAAATAAAATAAAAATAAAAAATTTAAAAAAATAAATAATATATAAAAAAAAAATAAAATAAATAATAAAAAAAATATCAATAAAATATAAAAAAAAAATAAGTTTAAAAAATATAATAATAATTTTTTAATTTAACTAAAAAAATAGAAAGTTTGATATAAATAAATATAAAAAATTAAACTAATATAAAAAAATTAATTTTTTTTTAAAAAAAAATATTTTACAATTAAAATAAATAATTAAATAAAAATAAGATACAAATAAACAAATAATAAAAAAAAATATTAAAAAAAATAAAAAAAAAAAATAAAATTTTTAAAAAAAAATAAAAAAAGAAAAAAAAAAAATTAAATAAAATAAAAAAAAAAAAATAATTAAATAATTTTAAAAATGTATAAAAAAAAAAATATTTTTATAAAAAAAAAAAAATAATAAAAAAAAAATAATAAAAAAAATAATAAAAATAAAAAATAAAAAATAAAAAATATTTAAAAAAAAAAATTTTGTAAAAATTGTATATAAAAAAAATAAAAATATAATAAAATAAAAATAAAAAAAAAAAAAAAAAAAAATTATAAAAAAAAAAATTAAAAAAAATAAATATAAATAATTAATTTTTTTTTTAATTAAATAAAAATAAATAAAAAAAATCAAAAAAATTTAATAAAATAATAATTATAAATTAAAAAAAAATAATAAAATAAAATAAACAAATAAATAAAAAAAAAATAATGTAAAAATGAATAAAAATAATTATAAAAAAACATAAATAAATAAAATAATAAAAAAAAATTTTTTTTAAAAAAATTTTTAAAAAAAAATATATAAAAAAAAAAAAAAAAAAAAATAAATAAAATAAACTAAAAAAAATAAAAAAAGAAAAAAAAAAAAAAAAATAATAAAAAAATAAAAAATTAAAATATAATTAATAAAAAAAAATAAAAAAAATCAATAAAAATAAAATTATTTTTAAAATTATAAAACATAAAATACAAAAAAAAATAAAAAAAAATATAATAAAAATAAAATTGAAAAAATACATTAATAAAAAAACATACATTATTAATATAAAATAAAATAAAAATATAAAAAAAGAAAAAATTTCTTAAATAATTTTTGCCTCATTGATTTTGTAGTAATACTTAAACGTGCATGTTATGGACATATGCTGATATATGCACTAAATGTCAATTTTCTGTACATGATACTTTTTGTATATACAGTATTACTTGATATAATTGAATTTGATGATTTGTATCTAACCTAGAATCTGCTTGTTATCATATCCATCACCTGTCATAATAGCGAATTGAAGAAGAGCAAATAGCATACTGTTTCCCTTAGTACCTACGGCTTTTGCTTAGTAAACTTGTTATGATACTAAATGGTTACAATTTCCTTACTACGATTACAACTGTTTATTTGTTATCCTCACATTTCTCTTGTCATGCTACTGACTGATATTAGAATGATATGCCTAGCTCATGTTTATCACAAGTCATATTGAACCATCAATATTATTGTTGACATTAATGTTTCTTATTATAAACACAATATAGTTTTATCTTGTTTGTCATCATTTCATATCATTTTTCGCAATTATTAAAATGCGTTCACATTTAAAGTCACTTATTTACTTTCACATCATTTATTAAATATTGCATGACAACTACTCTCCTTATTTTAGACATGTAGAATGAAAAGTCACTGTCATTTGACTGCATAAGGTTGTTGTTTTGATAAATATGAACGGTAAGTGGATTAGTCCTAAGCAAACATTTCTTACTCATTCACACTTTTTATTATAATTCATATTAACCTGTAATCAGAGGTTGTTTATTTTACTACTATCAACCTTGTTTTTTAATAATGCCTTTTTGTTAGTGCACTTAGTACTAATAACAGAGGAATATTATAAAATTCATTTTAGTTTACATTAGCTTACATAGGATATACCTGTTTTATTAAAATTGTTGACCTGTTGAACATTTGGGAATATTCTCACATTGGGACATTCTTTTAGTTTTTTTTCAAACATTACATACTTTAAATACCTTGTAATAAACTGCTATCATGAAAGGTAATATTACGTTTAATTACTTAAGTAGGGGATTTTCATAGTTCCCCAAATTGTGGTTTAATGTACTATCTAAACAAGTTGTTTTCTGATTTAATTAAAGTAAATGATTGAGTGAGTTAAACAATGGATAGATTGGGAATGATAATAGAAATCATAATAGTTAATTAATTAATTATTCTTAATATAGTCATACCACAAAGTGGGTGTGGTCTTCTTATTACTTTTCCTGGAAGTCAACTCAGTGGACGAGTGGTTAACCACACAGTCATGTGATCCTGCTGATGTAAGTTTCTAATATGTCCATTCTTATATTCATATCATTGCATACATTACATGTATTAAAAAAAATTGCCGAAGTGCATTGTTTAATCCTGTCAATCTCAGTTTATTATGTCTGCGTCTGCTACATGCTTTAGGAATAAAGTTGATGTTGTTTTAGAATTTATACATGTACACATAACAACTAAATGTATTATTTTTAAAGATAGGATACAATCATAGTCGATGATGTAGAAAAACTATATCTCTATGTTACTGTCTCTAGTAAATAGTATTGATAGATTACAAGACTTCAATGACGTTTTTTTACTTCATTCTTCTACTTAGGCTTAACTATCCAAGATGCTATTCCATGTGGTACAAGTCAAGATTGTGGATAAAACTTTGAAGTCATAGATCATGTTATTCAATTCTTGTAAATCACTTCTTCCGCAAGTTAGACTCATTCTATTGAGCTACAATGGGACTAGATTGGTAAATTAGTGTCCATTGTTGTTGTTGTCTCAAGTACAGGTCTTTTCTATTAATTGTAAAGGAAATTCATTTAATATTGACATATAATAAACTATAGTGATATGATTGTGATGAAGCATCACAAGAAGACATAAAATGTGGAATTTGTATAAGGTGATTGATTTCATTTTGTTGTCTACAATGAACTCTACACATATTAATGTACGTGTTTGATTGTTGTACTTATGGGTAATATTACATGTACATTGTCGGTACATGTACATTATTTTTGTATATATGATATCATTTTGTATTGTCTTGGAATATCAGTGGTTATATTCATGTCTGAGATCATATGTTATACTGGTAAATGTCGGTGATTCGGTCGACGAAGGTTGTACTTGGAACGAATTCTTTAGAAGAGGCTGAAAAGATTATGGGTGTCCCCCAGTATGACCCTCTCACTAATTAATACGTGTTATATTAAATATTCCTCTTTTTTTTGGTCATACATTTGTATCATAAATGTTAACATTTTAAACAATACACATAATAGTAATGGTAAGACAATTACTTGTAGTAATTTGATAATTACAACATAAAATATTGACTTTTCATTATTAGCTAGTACATTTACTGTACATGTCATATATACTGTACCTTTTGTAATATAACATTATCCTGTACAATATGATCATTATATTGTATTCTCAGTTTACATATGTGGTTTAGAAGAGGTGTCTCTGTTGCGTGTATTGATTAAATTATAGTGTTAATTTATCCTAAGAGGAACAGATGAAAAACAGATCTACAAACTGTATCTTTGTATTTGGAGATAATCTTCAATGAATCTGAAGATGAAATAGAAAATAATAACTATTAACACCAGTGATTAGATAGATGGATGGATGGATTATGGATACATTAAAGAAAGGACTACAGACATAGTGATATGACAACAGTTTGACACAGAAGATACACAGATAATAGATTGATGTTTTGACTAACATTTCATGGATTCTATAACAATTATCTTTTCTTCCTAGCCTTTAAAAGTCTCATAGTGCCATAATCGTAAGGAAATAAAAGCACAATACTTAGATCTACAGATTGGACTACTAGTTCTTCTTAAGACCTCGTTCTAGCACATGCAGTCATGTGAGCATTATTAGTCTCACATGAGAAGTATATAATTTTTTAACTAGCTACACAAATAGGTCAAAATTTCAGCGTCCATCTCGCCACAATATTTCCGAGGATATAAGTGAGAATGAAATACAGAGTCATGCAAAAAAAGTAGAGAATGATTCTGCAACCACAACCGCTTTTGGTATGTATTCATATGGCTATAGTATGAATGTTCACAATTAACATGTACCCTGTATATGACTTACATATGTACACTTGAACATGTCATGTAGTCATGTTCCTGAGGTATAACAATATAGTTTATAATATTTGCTTTACTTTTTATGATACTTACATTTTAATATCATTATAATTACAATAGATTCTATGTACAACATGTACATTCAGTACAACATTTACATTAATAGAACTACTTTTTTATTAATATAGTGTTTGAATTTGAAAATGTTCCAATGTCCTGAAGTCGTAATGAACGTAAATATCCTCTCACAGGTGAACATAGTACTCAAATCATGAGCTTCCAGTAACCAAGGTTCTAGGACAAAATTGATGGAAAAAACTTTGGAAAGTCTGCATGCCTTCTCTTCCAAAACAATATTCAGTAAAGATGATGATTATGAACATATAAAAATATCTGTATTAAATTTCTTGTAGAGTACTATAACATATATACCTCTGTAACTGTTTATACTTACTGTTTATAATACAGTACTATTATATGATGTGGTTTAAGAACATACTATAGAGGGTCCTGACTACTTTTTATATTGTTATTTAATAATATTTTGACATTTGTATCTCAATACATCAGAAATCCACCTACACCAATTTACAATCTTAGTACTTATTAAGACAGTGTACAACCATCACTACTGAAAATTACAATAAACCGATAAGGTTACAGAAGATCACACATGTACAATATTACATGTAATTGCTTTTATACCATTAGTTGATACATCAGTGCCTTCACAAGAAACAGATAGGTAACATACAAACATTACAATATATAGTCATTCTATATATGTGTATTTGGGATTAGATGGAAGACATCATGGGACTTCAATTTTACTGTCAAACGTCTAAGTTATTTTAGTTATGATAATACTGATAAGTGAATCAAGCTCAGTAAACTTACCCATACATTACAGTACCATGTACCTGAATATTACATAGTCTGTGTATGTATATATGTTTTCCTCGATAGACTGAACCTACTCTCGTTGTTGGGGTGTTTGTCGATTACGGAATGATATTTCCTACGTGGAATGATCACTCTATTTTTAAGCCCCAGGAGAACTTGTTGGCATCATGGGACCATCAGGTGACAATCACATTACAAAGACAGTTATGTATTTGACTTTAAGTGTTACAACATTAATGTACTGTATGTGGTATATCACAATTAATACAAATGTTTTGGTAAAGACTATTTATATTACATGATGTTTTATATCACATATTGTCACATTTTTTTAGATGTGAAGACACAAAATTTTAGACTTGCCTTCCCACTGGAAGATAAATAAAACGCAATTATCTAGTTAACTACTTAATAATACATTATAATTACATGTATCTCTATAGGTGAGATATATGTTACTGGACATTCACTGATAAGTACTACAGAAATATATAGCTAATACTGGATTAGTCTTACGTTTGCCACACCTTATTATGAAGAACTTACTTTTTGGTGAGTTATAAAGCAAAAAAATTAATTGTTGTTTATTTTTGTTTCCGATCTTCATTGTAACTTTTCTTGAGGTAACGACATTAAGCCCTATGTAATGAGTTATTCGAGTAGCTATTATATGCCAGAATTCTCAAGGTTAAGACACTCTTCCTTTATTTGTGTTAATTTGACTATTTTGGTCCGGAGGTTACAAAAAAAGAAAGGTAATTTTTTTAATTGAAGTAAGTATCTGTAAAAGTATGAGTATGAGCTTTAACTCCTAAAAGGAAAACAATATGGAAAAACCTCCGGAAAGAATTGCATTAATTTTGGGTTGGGGCACTTAGATTTTTTGTGGGTGGAATTAAGAGGACAAGTGGGTGAATAAGTTAAAACTAAAATGAGTTATTAATAAAAACAAGGAGGGTGGAAAGGACTTGAAGACTTTAAAAAGTCCCAATAAAACATTTAAAATCCGTTTCCTTGAGACATCTTATACCATTTATTCCAATGGATCTTTAAGAAAGGTACAAAAAAGGCAATGGTTATTTATTTACCTTCATCCTAAGGTTCACGCTGAAACCATGACAACTGTTTTCCATTGGAAATTGCTCGATGTTCCTACCTCAACACTGTTCAATGCTTCCATCTTCAGGTCTCTTAAAAGCATATCTACCGTGATTTCAAGTAGCCAATATCTTCATAGCTCCCTGACTTTGACTCTACTGTCCTCAGCTTATCAAGCTGTTATATCACAGCAAAAAGCCATAGTCACACAGAGGGACTTTGTCGAAGGTAACAGTGCAAATGTAAATGACATACCTTTGTAGCAATTCTCTTTATACTAGTTATTATTCTTTAGGTGTCTTATGGAATTTTGTTAGCTAGTTTCACTGATTGGAAACATCCTGGGGTTTGTATTGGAGGGAGTTGAAAATGCAAACCTTACAATAACTGGATTACCTCTACTAACAGAGTTTGATGTCCACTTTCTTGAACTCCAACTAGTTTGTTTGTTTTATCCTCTTCCTCTATTGGGGGGGGTGTCTTCTGTGTCAGTAGTTCAATATGTGTAGTAGTTTGTGTCAGATGGTAGACAAAATGCTTTGTACATGCCTATTCAAATAATTGTTTTGCTTTAAACATTTATTGTATTGCATAATATATTTTGGAAAGAAATGAATACTATTAAAAGTTTATGAATATTCATTAAAAGTGCGTGACGTATTGCCCACGTTTGATTCAAGAATGTAATCATACCGTATCAATTCTGATTGTTCAAGACTGATCAGGGACACCTGCCCCAAGTTGCCGACGCATCTGTAACTGATACGATTTGAATCGTCACATGACATGCAGACCCCTGACACAAATTTGTTCTTGGCTGTGTAGTTTTAAAAAAGAGTATCTTTATCATCATCATGACCTTATCACATTCACAGTCTTCACTCTCCTTTCCACTTACAAGTCCATGATAAAAAGGATTGTAACTTAGAAGTATAAACTCTAAGAGGCTAAGAACATATCTTTGGCTCACACTTTTAATCTTTTGAGGGCTGGCATAGAGTGGTAATGGCTCAATCCTACACGTGTAGACCTTTTCACCCATCTTAAATCAACTTTCTTCCATTTTTTCCAAAGAATCTCAGAGTGTAATGATACTGAAAGGATACAGGATCCTCTTCCCTTTACTCTAATCCATGACATCTTAGCCAGTCAAACTTTTTCTTCTGTTGACATTAAACAATGATGATAGCTTGGTGAAGATTGTGTCATGAATGAAGTCATCTCTCATTATTTTTGTTAGAGTGAATGGATTTTGTTGTTTGCATTTGTATTAAGAATACTCTAATCCAGTGGTAACAAAAAATATGCTGAGTCTTACATGTCTAACTTTTTAAATAGTGCCAAAATCTTGATCATTTTGGGGAGGTTGATTGTCCAACAAAAAATATACTTTTGGTCAATAGAAGTTTAAGAGAGTACCTGTCATTTCTGACAATGGTGGACACAGAGAGACAAGATTAATCCTGCAATTTTGCCTCTAACAAGAATCGTTGTGGGC
The DNA here is from genome assembly GCF_016097555.1 of Gigantopelta aegis. Classification (NCBI taxonomy): domain Eukaryota; kingdom Metazoa; phylum Mollusca; class Gastropoda; order Neomphalida; family Peltospiridae; genus Gigantopelta; species Gigantopelta aegis. The sequence goes on along the minus strand of NW_024533610.1, from coordinate 6,134 downwards.
ATTATGAGATGTGGAGCAGGTGGATTGTCTACCAGAATGTACTCGAGAATACAGGAACTGACCTCTTGATGTTATTCATTCATGTCAAACATGAATGTATCCAACATTGGTCTACCACATATGTACCTCCTAAATTGTAGATCCAGAGTTGACGTTATAAACACAGTGTTGGTTAAAAGTACAGGAGTTGTAAATGACTATTGTACTAACAAAAAGTATCTGTCACTGCTCAATCTAACTTTTAATGCGTCACAGGTTTACAAAGTATCACTTTTAGGTCTAAAAAGAAATATTTATTAAGTTAGTGTGTTTGCGTGGCATGAGAGAGAGGAGAGAGAGAGAGAGAGAGAGGAGAGAGAGAGATAGAGAGAGAGAGGGAGAGAGAGAGAGAGAGAGAGAGAGAGAGAGAGAGAGAGAGAGGCGAGGAGAGAGAGATTCATCTCCCAAATTATAGGTTTAAAAGCTCATTACAAAGTTTTTTATAGACTCATTCATCAACAGGACACATTATCACATATTGAGAATAGTATCTTTGATACTTCAGAAATGAACTAATGAGTTCTTTAACAAACCTTGGTCAGAATCACTTGTTTTATTTACCAGGTCTATGAATACCCATGTGATCAGTAGGGGTGACCTCAAGTTTTAGATTGGTCTTTAGGTATATGATCCAATCTACTGTTAGACACTACATGTATATGTAGAAAAGTAGTCTGTATAGTTCTTTGAAACTGATCAATTATTGATGAGTACATTCAACTTTTAGATCAATGAGATGATGAAACTTATAGGGTGTATTACTTTTAATAAATATCGAGTGTTTTACACAACCACAGATGTATGTGTTAAAGTCATCTAACCTCCAAAAGCCCTTCAAAGACCTTCTTTCTTTGATCCTCAGAACTTTGACAAAGCATTTCAGGGTGCATTTACATTAGCTTAACAATAGGATATAACTCTTTAGTTTAAAATTGTTGACATGTTGAATATTTGGGGAATATGTCATCATCATGGTGACTGTTATTTTGTTGTTTCCAAATACAAGACATACTTTTGAAATACCTTTGTAATAAACTGGTTAGTATGAAAGGATAATATTACATGTTTAAGTACTTCCTGATAGGGTTATTTTCATAGTTCCAAAATTGTGGTTTTAATGTAATATCTAAACAGTTTTGTTTTCTGAATTTAATTAAAGTAATGATGAGTGAGTCAGTGGATAGAGTGTGGGAATGATAAATAGAAATAATAATAGTTAATTAATTAATTACTCTTAATATAGTCATACCATAAAGTGGGGTGTGGTCTTCTTATTACTTTTCTGGAAGTACATCAAGTGGACGAGTGGTTAACACAAAGTCATGTGATCCTGTTGATGTAAGTTTCTAAGATGTACATTATATATATTTCATTCATTGAATACAATTACATGTATTAAAAGAAAAAAAAACTGCAGAATGTCAAGGGAGTTAATCCTGTCATATCTCAGTTATAGATGTCTGCTGCAATGCTTTAGGAATAAAAAGTGATGTTGCTTTAAGAATTTATACATGTACAATACAACTAAATGTATTATATTGTAAAAAAACAACAAAAAAGAATATGGATACAATCATAGTCTATGATGTGAGAAAAAAATATATCTCTATTTACTGTCTCTAGTAAATAGTATTGAATAGATTAGCCAGACTTCAATGACAGTTTTATTTTACTGATCATGTCTTCTACTTAGGCTTTGGACTATCCAAGATGCTATTTCCATGGTTGTACAGATGTCAAGATGTTGTGGATAAACTGGAATTCAGAGATACTGTTATTCAATTCATTGTAATCACTTCTGTCCTGGACAAGTTAGACTTCAGTTCTATTGAGAGACAATTGGATTATGATTGGGTTAAAATTAGTGTCATTGTTGTTGTTGTCTCAATTACTGTATTTTCTATTATTGTAAAGGTAATTCCATTAATATGACATATAATATATTACTAATAGTGATGGATATGTGCAGGAGAGATAAGAAAAGAGAGAGAGATGAGATGTGGGGAATTTGTGAGCAGGTGATGTATTTCATTTGTGATGTTATAAAATGATATCTAAATGTATTAATGGATGTGTTAGATTGTTGACTTTAATAAATATACATATACATGTGCTGGTACATGTACAATATTGTATAATATAAGATAATCATTTTGTTATTGTCCATTTTTATAGTCAGTTTATATTCTGTCTTTAGATTATATTTTATATCTGGGAATTGTCTTATTCTTTGACAAGGTTTGTACTTGGAACGAATGTCGTTAGAAGAGGAGGAACAGATTGATGGTGTCCCCAGGTATGACCTCATTAGATTAATAATTGTTATATTATCTCTTTTCTTTTTGGTCATACATATTGTATCATAAATGTCACTTATTAAACAATACACAGTATAGAATGATGTAAAGACAAGTTACTTGTAGTAATTTGAATATTACATAAAATATTGACTGTGTCAATTATTAGCTATACATTTACATGTACTTATGTCATATATACTGTACATGTTGTAATATAAACATGTATATATGTACAAATATGGATAATTTTTATTGTATTCTCTAGTTTCCTGTATGTGGTTTAGAAGAGGCTGCTCTGGTTGCTTGTATGATTTAAAGTATAGTGTGACATTTATCCTAAGAAGGAGAAAGAGAGAAAGCAGATGCTACAACTGTATCTTTTGTATTGGATGATAATTTTTCATGAATCGAAGATGAAATAGAAAATAATACACCTATTAACCAAGTGATTAGATAGATGGATGGATGGATGAATAAATAAAGAAATGGACTACAGACATATTGATAAATGGACAGACAGTTTGACAACAGAAGATAGACAGATGAATAGATTGATGTTTGAGCTAACAGTTCATGTATTCTATTAACAAGTATCTTTCTTTTCTTAGCATTTAAAAGGTCCTAATAGTGCCATATATCATAGGAAACATCAAAAAGCACAATACGTAGACCTACCGATTGGACTCTCAGTTCTCTTAAGACCTCGTTTCTAGCACATATAAGTCATGTGATCATTATATAGTGGTCACATGAATAAATATATTCTTTAAATAGCTACACCGACTATAATTCAAAAATTTTCGGCGTCCGTCTCTCAACCAGCAAATATTGCATGAGGAGATAATTGAGGAGAATGAAGATACAGAGCCATGCTAAAAAGATGATTCTGCAACCAAACCCCTCTGTTGGTATGTATTCAATTGTCTATAGTATGAATGTTACAATGTACATGTTTTTTTTTCACTGTATTATTGTAATGACATCTGTACATATGAAACATGTACATGTAGTCATGTATCATGATGTAGTAAATGATAGTTATAATATTGCTTTACTTTTTAGATACATACATTTTAATGTCAATTATAATTACAATATATTCATATGTACAACATGTACAGTAACATGACAATAGGTACATTAATTATCTTTTGTTACATATAGTGTGTTGATTTTGAAAATGTTCCAATGTCTGTAAGTCGTAATAACGTAAAGTATCCTCTCAAGTGATCACAGACATCTAAATCATGGATGCTTCAAGATAAACAAAGATTCTTGGACAAAACTTGATAGCGGAAAAAAAATTTGACAAAGTCCCATGCTTCTCTTCACAAAAGCAAATATTCATTTAAAGTTAAGTGCTGTTTGTGAAGCAATATAAAAATATCTGTATTAAAGTTATTGTAAGAGTACTATAATACTGTACTCTTACTGTACTGTATTATACTGTACGGTTATAAATACAGTACTAATATATGTTGTTGTTAAAACTGTGACTAGTATACAGTCTGACTTAAGAGTGATTTTTTGTATGGATATGTGACATTTTGTAGGCTCACAAATATCAGAATATGCATCCAGAGACCAGGATTTCCCAAATCCACAGCTAAACAAACGTAAAGATAAAATATTTATTCCCGGGTATGCTGGTCTCTTTTAAATAGTGGAATAACTACACCGTGGTGGAGTCGCATTACATTTTTTCAAATAGTATCTCCCATTCACTCATTCACAATGTTGCTGGTCATGGCAGTATTGATTCATTGGGGATATTTGACTAGATAAGTGTACTTCAAAAGAACAGATACTAACTAGTTTGATAATTATTACACATCCAGATGTTTACTATTGTAAAGTTAATGTAAAATGATTTTTATAAAATTATTGGTAACCATACTTCGAATTTGATTATTAAGGTGATTTCAATAACAAGTTATGTTTATTTTGGGATCTCCGTGAGCCTAACACCTACCCCCCAAACAAGGGCAAGACATGGCCAATGTTATGGGAAATAGTTAGATCTGGTCCTGCTTGAAATGATGCACTTCCCCTTTTTTGTATATATGGATTACGCAGAAGGACAAAACTAATCGTATTATTGTTCATAAATCTCAAAAATTTAAATCGGTTATATAATCTTTTTGAATTTATTATATACCAATACAATTATTGAGAAGTACAGTTCAGTTCAAATCTTCTGGGTGTGATCTTCGACTAATGCTTTGATCTTTGGAGAGTACATTACTGAAGTAGCTGCCAGAAAGATGTATGTAAATACATATTAAAAATGAATGTAATGTAATGTAATTTAGGGGAGATAATGTTAAGGACTTCATGGATTAAATACAAAGAAAAGTAGCAATACTGGAATTGTTTACATTAGCCACCCTTATTTTTAAACCTTATGTAGGGAGATATGACTTATAATGAATTTAGTGAAAGCTTATTCCAAGAAACTTAACTTTAGTGCTCAATGGTACCTGGTAAAATGACTTGGAACAGAAATTTGAGAGAGAGAAAAATTTGGGAATGGGGTTCATAAAGAATTTATTATAATGTAAAAGGATCAGGTAATGGAATTATACATGTAAACATTACAATGTACATTTTGAATTATCTTTTCTTTAGAGGGTCTCCTTAGTCAAGCACAAAGTAGGTGGAGCTTTGGACCTGGATCGTGGTGGCAAAAGAAGAGAGTATTGATTACAATACTACAATGCCTAAGGCTTTTTTAGATGAACCAAATAGAGTATATTATACATGATAAGTATTTTTAAGAAAGTACTGTACTTAATTGTGTCTAAGTAAAGGTTATATCCTCAAATTGAAGAACACAACCCGCAGGTAATAATTGTTTTAATCAATATTAATTTTTTATCAATAAGCAATTTTGCTATTTAATATTGTTTTTATGATTTATTATGAAGGGGGTAAACCATGGATGAGAGAAAATCATTAAAATTATCAGGTATGCTGATTTGACCATGGCACTCGTTGTGACAATACACAATTACAAAGGCTACATTTCCTTGTGAAAGCATATTTTTTTAAAAGTAGAGGGAATTTTAATAAAATTTGAATAGGATTTGTCCTTTAGAATTCAATAACAAATTAATAAAGGGGGCTATAAAGGCTTGTGTGAAGGATTGAAAAGTATGTCTATAAAACTCTGATAGAGAGAAAAAACATCTTTATACATCAAAACTTCTTTTGTACCTCTAGTATTTTGTTATAAGTTTTTGGACTCTCCCTTTTTCTTCACCTCTCTTCCTTTCCCCTTTTCTTTTTTTTTTCTTTCCCTTCACAACAAAATTTTTGGGAATAATAAAAAGAAGGTAGGCACAACCCGCAAATGGTCACCTTGGTTGTTTTGAAGAAGATAAACAAACTATTTTTGTGTGGAGATTATATTTAATTTTATTCTTGCATGGAGTATTTTAGGTAATAAAGGGTTAAATTTAATTTTAATATATATTGCAAAGTTAACTTTTTATTTAAAAAATTGTCAAAATTTTTTATTATGAGAATATTTTCCGTTTTTTTGGAACAGTTTTTTAAAGACACCCCTTTTAACATTGGATTTTGTGTCTATATGGATGCTTTTTTTTCCCGTTCTAAAAACTACTATTAAAAGCAAGAATAAGACAACTAAGACAAGTTCTGTCAGGGCTATAAGGTATCCTTATGCCACAAAAGTATGTTTTCTGGGAGAAAATTAACAAGAGATTTTATATTAGGTATAGGTGCCTTTGTGGCTCCATTTAACCACTTAAAATCAACTTAATAACAAGGGGC
>NW_024533609.1:0-37019 GCF_016097555.1 Gigantopelta aegis | reverse complement strand
AGGGTTTTAATTGTCAATCAAACACACATTGCAACAGCATACTATCAAAATAGTCTTAGGATAATTGTAACACTAACTAACTCTTGGTTACTGTCCTGCTATTTAATATAACAAGAGTTACTTTAGCCTACTTATATTTAGTGAGAAGAATTACTAATTGTACCAAACAGTTTAATTGTATACTAGAGTTCCACATTTTTTTACCTAATTAGTTATAGTTAAAGATCAGTTTTAAGTAAACCTTAAGAAGCGATTTCCCCTGACTAAAATTCTTAACTATCTTATGCCCTGACCTGAATACAAGTTGATTTCATATCTTTCAAACTTGAGTAATATAATTTATCCAGGATAGCTACATTATACTAGATGTTTTGAAGTTTGTTAGTAAGCAATTGTCTTTCCCAATCATTGGTTCCATGTCCCAACTTTTGAGAGAAAACATTTGAAATCATCCTAACGTTTTATCAGTACTTCTTATCTACTAAAAAAAGTTCAGCAAGCAAGTGTGGACTAACTGGATTGTTTTTTTTGGAATAGATTCATAAATTTGGTTGCTCTTTATGACTGTCACTAGTTTAGACAGTTTTGGTATCTTGAGCAAAGGTCATTTATATTGCCTTCAGTTAGGTCCGCAAACAAATAGTCTGTGAACTAATTTTCAAAAATAATTAAGGACAACTACCTGGTAGTTAATTTGTTTATAGTTATATATCTTATATAATTGTGGAATGATTGATTAGTTGTTCATAATTGGCGGGAACTAGAAAATGGGAAGAACTGAGACACCCCAACAAATAATCAGAATTTCAAATTGTTTCAGACACTTTGTACCAGCCTTCTATAATCAGAGCTACATGCTTGAGTGTAACTGATATTCAAGCATTCCCTTGAGGTCAGTTCTCCCCCCCCCCCACTAAGACATTTAGCCCCTAATCATTAATTGCCTCTCGCTAAGGGCACTTGGCAATATATATAATTATAATATATATAGGATATTCTTTATGCTTTTTAATATATAATATATTTAAATTACATAAGGATATCCTACACTCCTTAGTCCCCTTACTAACACATACATAATGACCACATCTACAATGTTTGTATTTATATGATATATGATTGAATATACTGATGTTTTGACTTGCAACAAAATATACATACATTAATATAATAATTAGAGGAGTGGTTTTATGTTATGAAATTATAAGAATCTTCTTATCCTTTTAGCAGCCATGAAATGTCTTGAGTGCTTGTAGGCTAGTTAAAGGACAGCTCAGATACTATTAAACGAACTAAGCTGGTAAAGGAGCACATAACTATCGAAGACATCAGTGCAGGTTTTTAGAACCACAGTGTGGTGGCATCAATGCATGTCTAAAAATGGTACAGCAAAACTATAGGTGAGTATTGTATCTGGCATTCATTGTCACCTTATGTTGTTTAACTATAATGAAATACTATATTATGGCATATCACAGATGAGCAAATTGATTTTATAGAAAATGTCAGTTAGCACACTATGGTTCTTAGCCTTTTATTAATGTCCATCACCACATGACCCTGATCAAGTCAAATTGGTGTTATTTTGAATATGAGGCTGCATTGGAAATAAGTCTGAATGTCTGTGGTTTTGTTAGAACATGTAGGAGGAAGTAGCATGCAACTTACAATTTGTTCAAAGTATTTTTTCAATATGTTACTTTACCTTGATGATACAGTTCCTGCTGATGTTTAGTCCCTCACATTCTGAGAGGCAAATACTTGACATTCTTGTGGGTTTGCTGTTGCTACTCTCCTCCAATTTTGTCAAATGAAATCCACACCTTCTAGTTATCCTAATCAATACATTGTAGCTGTTAGCTTTGTTTGTGATCTACAAATATAATAAAAATAAAAACAATGATTGTCGTTTTACTGTCATCAAGAGCCCTAAAATTACTGCTACTATTATCATCTCCTTCAGCCATCACCACTTCAAAGTTTACATGGCCCCTAGAGAATATTGCCCTAAGGCTGGCCAGGCTACTAACTACACCACCCATATGTTATTATTAATATTATAAATTCACACCAACATTACTGATAAGTACTCAGTTCTATTGTTAATGACTCATTGAATCAAATTATTGTGTTCTTCTCTTCTGTAGGATCAGGAAATATAATTTCTTTTGAAATTACTTTATTTTCTTTTATCAATTGCAAAGCAATGTGTCAAAAGATTGCTCATCTCATAGTCAAAGTGGTCATCATTTTCCTGCACTTTCTCTACTTGTTGTAGAGCACTTGTTTGATATTTCATTTACCACATTTCGTCTAAAGAAGGCACATGATTGACATAAATATATTGTAATTTATAAAAAATATGTTAAGAATGGTCTATGTGCTACATATGTTTGTGTGTAAGAATAACTTCTGTATCAACACCAACACGTCCAACAGGTCAATATGTTGTTGTCATTTTTTTTGTCATTCTTTAATTTATTCACACATTCTTTAGTGTTGATAAATTCGTTCTTAACTAGACTTTTTTTCTGAGACTTTTAGTTTGTATTTATAGCGGAATACGTTCCTCCTAACTCCAAAGGGGTTATTTTCCATTATGTGTAATCCTATTTTGTCTAAACACTTTAGTCCAGTTTGTCTAAAACTAAATGAGAAATTTAGTGCAGTTTGTTTCAACTAAATTGCATGATAGGGTTTAGCTACATTGTGCTTACTGCATGTATAGCAGAAATTTTTGACGGAGATAAATTTGGCGAATTTAGCAAATGACTATCTATTTGCCAAAATAAAACTCCCAATTAATGATTGTAGGCGTGAACATTGAAATGGTGTGGGGCATGTCGCAATATCCAATTTTACCATGAATTCGCCCAAAATTTTGTCCTTCCAAAATTACCCGCTATATGTATTATAGAGCTGAGTACTATTAAGTTTGCCACCAAAGATTAAGAAACGAGGACTACCAAAAGGTGCTGAAATGACCGAAATTGGACTAACGAAGAAAAGAAGAAACATGATAAGACATTGCTGTTCTAAAGAAACTTCCACAGGAGCGAGAGTAAAAGTATGCAAATGACAATTATGTGGACAAGTGCCTACTAATACCTTTCTAAATATATTGAAGTGGTTTGTGGATGTTGCTGTAGCTGAGTCAGCTATGTGTCATAAAATGATTATTGGAAGAGGATGAAGTAGAAATAAAGCCAGAGAAAGTTACCCCTGCGTGTTTGGGAACCTCAAGTGTGTCTTGATGTTTGCAAGAAATACTTTACTAAAGATGCATGGCTAGTAGTTTCAAGATGTCATTGCTACTAACAAAGGGATCCAGTATGGTATTGCGGGAGATGTACTATACAAATCAATGATGATACTGACTCCTCCATTCAATGTGACAGGTTGATTAATGTGGTTCCACTTCACATGTCATTGGTATCCATACTCAGGCCCAAACGTAAAATGTGGTTCTGTTCATATTTTAGAAAATGAAATATAAGTATTCAAAAAATCTCACTATAATTATTGTCGCTTCATCTCGTGTTTGCAATTCTTTTGTCCTCACACACTTGTCCATTCAGTCATTATTATTCGATATTTCAATGATGTCGACCACGCCTACTTTGCTGCAGTCCGTTCACGTCAGGATATTGCACTGCCGAGCTGTAGGCCGAAAAAATCGGTCCGGCTGCTTGATCAGAATTAGTAATCTCATCTTATTTAATGCAATTCTTATAACAGCAACATGTATTTTGACAAGCTTCCGAAAAGGCCCAGAAAGCTCATTTTTGTATCATGAAAGTATCATTTTTTGCTGACGTGGTGTCAAAGTGGCGTCTGTAGTTCTAGTTCTAGCCCTGTAAGCACGAGACATCGGCTCTGTAAGCACTAAATGTACATGTGTGCCCTACTGCTAACTTTGTATTTTGCCTGATCAATGGACATTCACCCATTGATACAGCATTTATATATGCTTTTTATAGTATACATAAATGCATACATAGCATAGATACATATAGCTATTACACACCATTCATGTGAGAGCCATCTAGTGCTATAGGATTGACAATTTTTTAGCTCTGGGGAGTTTGAGGACAGACTGTACTTCTCTGAGTGATTCTGCCTTTTTGGGTGAGTAGTAAAAAAATTTCCATAAATTTAACATCATGCCAACACCTTTTTTATTACTGGAATACTATTTGAAGCTATGGCATGCACGGTGAATGGAGAGAGCATGTGGGTTTTTGAATTATCTTTTGAACTCCAATATGAACTCCAAGGCATGTTGAAAAGTTGTAGTTTAAATGCATATTATTTTATATTAACCACACCTTTTACCACAAACTATTACAAAGTATATAATTTTATCTGTTTCTCTATAAATTGAATTTAAGTATATATAATTTTAGATTTGTCATTTCAATTTTTTTTTGTGAATAGTGGTCACTTAAAACTATGAAATGCATAACCAAGACTATGCTATATATGTTAATTAAAAATACTATTTGCAACTCTTTCTACACTAAGAGTATACAAACATACTCATGTTTATGTCTAAGTACTATTCTGGTTATTCACTATATAAGCAATGTGGTTAAGGCTTGAGTAAATTATAAAAATCCCTATACAACAGAAGTCTTAATTTAATTTCTTACTTAAACTATATAGGTTTATATAATGGTGGCAATAAGGCTGTTTCATAATGGGTATGCCTTATGATCCTATTATACTATGGTATTGTGAGGTCTATTACAATAAATATCTGTGATAAAGAGTACTACAGTTCTATTGAAGCTAATGTTTTTTATCACAACGGGATATATTGGAGCATCAAGTTAACCTAGAACTGGATTAGTGAGGTTAGAATATGTAATAATCATGCTTTACAATGTCTCTGTTTAGTTATGGCACTGATACGTTATCTATGAAGATGGATGATCGCAACTCTTCTGTACATTTACCTGCCTTTTAATGTTTATTCACTACATCCATTGATAGTGGATGTACTAATATAACGCTAACTCTTATGACAATATTTTTATTTTATCTGTATACCATCATCAAGTATAACACAACAATATTTACTACCTTAACATCATCTAAAATATATTCTTAGACCAATTTTATTGCATAATAATTGTAGCTTTAACAAAATTAAATATAATATCTATAAATTAATATATATGTATATATATATATCCTTCAGCTTACAACACTTCTTACTCCAAGCTTTTTTTATGATTAATTTGAAAGTTAAAATGGCATAGTTCTGGGACTATAAATATTTCACAAGCTACACAGTCCTTATGGAGATGCTATAAAATGTAGTCATAATTTTAGATAGTCTACTATATCTTACTACACCTTTGTATAGTCTTACTTCAGTGTTAATTTATATTAACTGTAAAAGTGATGTGGACGAGTATCAATCAGCCAACTGCTAGTGAACTCTGGGCTAGACTATGTTTTGTGTCAGTTATGTACAATTAAAGTATAAAACTTTTCTTAAACTGATGTGAATAGTATATTAAACTTGGCTTATAATATTAACACAAAGGTAACTAATAAGAAATTTAAAACGAACATAAATGGTATAAATAATGAAGAAAAATGTCGAACTTGATTCAGATTTAGAAATATATGAATGCAGGCTCGATTGTCAATTAATTTTGCATGGCTCTTTATTTTAACTTATATGCTATTGTTTACCTTATTGATGCAACTAACCTTAATATTCTATTATTTTAATCTAAGCTGTGCTGTTATGCTCCTGTGACTTGTTCATTTCACTGTAGACAATGTCAAAACAAATGTGAATTTGGATTATAATTAATAAAGAATTTACCCAGCTGTATCTTGCAAGATAGATGCATACATATATATATACATACATATACTGAAAAGCGGGTTAGAACAGAATTAAAGGACAAAAGAACAGAGCTCTCGCTGCGTTGCTGTTACTCCGAGTTTCACGCGTTATGCGATCATCAGACAGCTCTGATGAACGCATAACGCGTGAAACTCGGAGTAACAGCAACGCATCGAGAGCTCTGTTTCTTTGTCCTTTAATTCTGTTCTCTCTCTCTCTCTCTCTCTCTCTCTTCTCTCTCCTCTCTCTCTCTCCTCATCTCTCTCTCTCTCTCTCGTCTCTCTCTCTCTCTCTCTCTCTCTCTCTCTCTCTCTCTCTCTCTCCCTCTCTCTGTATGTATGTATGTATGTATGTATGTATGTATGGTATGTATCTATACACAAACCGCGATGTCCGAAGAGCGAATGCTCTCTGTTTTCTTTCTTCTCACAATTCTGTTGAGTTATCCAGTTTACTCTCACATATGGTAAGTCCAGACATTTACCTCCGTAATTACATCATACAAATTGCTGCCTAGTTAGTGACAGCATTAATACTAGTACTGTTAGCTTATCGATAGGTTTTTTGGTCTTCAGTGACTGAGTTGTATATATAGTTATAATTTTTCCCTTTTTAAAATAATAACATACTACTATATCAAGTTATATAAACATTTACTACTGTATATACAAATGTTGAAGATATATATATATACTGAAGTATCTAAGTCTGTTTTGAAGAGTGCTCGATGTCGTTTAGACAGAGCGGTTAGAACAGAATTAAAGGACAAAAAAAGGGCTCTCGCTGGTGTTGCTGTTACTTCCGAGTTTCACGCTTTATGTGATCATCAGGGGTGTCTGATGATCGCATAACGTGTGAAACTCGGAGTAATTAACAGCAACACAGCGAAAGCCCTGTTCTTTGTCTTTAATTCTGTTCTAACCCGCTCTGTCTAACGACATCGAGCACTCTTAACAGACTTAGATACTTCAGTATATATATATATATATATAATATATATATATATATATATATATATATATATATATATAATAGTTATGTCAATTTCTGTGAGTTGTGTGTGATACATATTGCTTTAAATTTGTAGTTTACAGCATGGCTACTGCATCACTTTCTTAAGAAGATATATTATACTATAATATAACCAAACAGATACTTTTTACAAAACTGGCCTAATAGAGAATTGCATTATACTGCTACACAATGCCTATGATGATAGTTATATAGTCAAAGATATAAAACACTCTTCAAACACTTATATACCAATTTCAAACTAAAATGCCATAACTGGTCATGCTGTCTGAAATTACAGAACAGATGAAAGCCAATTACTTCACTAGCAAATATATATATATCAGAAATTGCTCTAATTTTAATTTGGCCTTGATCAGGCTAGACCAATAATATTAAACATTGTTTTTGTATTATCAACCATGTATGGCTAATGATTTTGTTAATGACTTTGTCATGTACACAATTGCCACTTACTATACAATATACATTTTGAGGTAATGTGATGTAGACAATATAACATCTTATATTTAGTTCTCAGCTATTAATCAATATTCATCAAACAATTTTTTTTAATTCAAATTAAGACAAGTAGTAAAAGTAAAATTATTTTCATCTTATCATTCTGACAGCTAATTAAACACTTAATTTGTATGTTAATTTAACTCAGTTGTTGTGCTATCTATGGTGTATTCTATTTGCAGGTATACATTACCTTTACTAGTACTAAGGTTATATGTAAAAGTTTACTGTAATTTGCCTACTCATTTGTTACATAGGGGATTCTATGTTGTATGTAAGTAAACAATGTGGCTAACAAGTGTAAATTTAAAATTCCTGTGGAATCAGACTTATTTTATTATACTATAGCCTTAACAACTGGAGCCATAAGGCTGTCCTCGTAATGGGTATAGCCTCATCATCATATTACTATGGTATTGTGAGGTCTATTACAATAAGGATGGGGTAATGTCTGTGATGATTACCACTACAGTTTTAATGAAGCTAATGTCATCTGTCATCAATTGGGATATACTGGAGCTTCTAGTTTACTCTAGAGCTGGATTAGTGAGGTTAGAACTTATAACCATAATTATGTGTAGTCAGGTGTTTTTAAATATCTCTGTTTAGTTATGGCACAGACACTCTATCTATGAAAATGGATGATCTCAACTGTGCTAGTAGCAACTACCCTCACTATATTTCAGTGTTCATTCTCTACTTATATTGATAGTGGATGTACTAATACTAACTCTTATGATGCTACTGCATACTGCTGTAAGTGTAGGAATATTTGTGACCTGATTTGCAATAAGGGACCACTTCTGTCAAACAATTGTACATGTGATAATATTTATGAAAAAGGATCATTGTAAAAAACCCTAAAAAAGCAGTTTTGTATACATAGATGCAGTTCCATAATAGTTTTACATATATAGCAGTTTTATGTAACTGTTTTCTTATGTTTTAACAGTTGTCATTTTCATAAATCATATCAATGAGTTTTGCCAGAAGTGGTCCTTTTTCCAACTTTAGGCCATATTTGTAATATATCTGGCACCAAATTCCCCTTTTAATTCTCAATTCTTACAATGAGAATCAATGAGAAAAGAGAGAGAGAGGATGAGTGAAAATACACAAATCAGATCACAAGTTCTCATGTGATTACAAAAAATGATAAGATAATAGTAATAATAGTTAATTAACAATAAATACCACAACATCCTCCTCCTGTTGAACAATATAGTTCAACACTTCTCAGTCAGTAGACATGCAATAATCTTATCTCTTGCCTCAACAGCTGCTGAATGAAAGATTGTCTTGTATCATTATCCATTGTTGGTCCTTGTTGAGTTGTTCTTCTTTTTATTGAGTTGGGTGTACAATCAGCAGAATTGTTTGGTTCCTCATCAGTAGTGCGGCTACTTCTAATGGATACAAGTGTCGAATTGGTCAGTGTATAATCATTGTTTTGCCCTTCTTAGATAGTACCTACACACAAGCATTTTTTTATGTTCCCATCTGTTCCTTTAATGCTACTCACAAAACCTACTCAACCTACAGAACCCTCTGGGCTGATTCTCGTCATACATAGTCACCAGTTCTCTTTCCTAACAGTAGTACTCATGCCTCGAATGAGTCATTTGGTGTGGTGAAAATCTCTTAATTGAACCAAATTCTTCCTCCTCCATTTGTCTCCAGAATCTCTCAGAAACCTTAGCAACATGCTTCATTTTCTACCTGTGAGTGAACTAGCTGATTCTTGGTATTTGGGATCAATCTCCTTTGGAGGTTCTGGTAAAGACAGACCTCTAACCAATTAGGAGTTGGGAGGGGGTCTAGTGGTTCTTCTTGGTCATCACTTGATATGTTATTACAGTCTTTAGTTAAGAACTGCTTCAGTTTCAACCAAAAGTGTTTAGCTGTTCATCGTAAGTGAGAGCTGCTCTTCCTAGTGTCTTTCTGAAACAATGTTTAGTCATACTTGATCAGTTTCTCAAAAATGCCTCCGTATTAACCAGAATGGCGATCAAATTTCTGTAGTACACACCTCATGGCAATCTTTGACAATAATCCTTGCTACGTGATGCTGTTTGTCTAAGAGAATTGGATTCTGGGAGGAAAACAGGAAGATCTTGATTGGACATCCTGCCACAACATCTCCAAATATGAGAGCTATCATGATACAGGTCAAACTGTTGTTTCCATGAAAGGAATCTCCTATCTTCTTGTGGTAGTATTTGTACGACTCCATGAACCAGTATATTCTAGCATCATCTAAATTATTGGAGTTAATTAACTCACTTATCTGTCCTATCTTCTGTAAGAAGAGGTGAGGAAATATCAAGACGAGTGCTGCTACATGACTGAGATGATTGAATGAGTTGTAGTTCTCACAATTAAATAATTCACTCAAGCTGAGGTCCATTGATGTGATCATTAGATGTGAAGAGTTGTATAACCAGGTGACATTTCAACTTTTGAATAAGCATTCTTCAGGTAGGTCCTCACCAATCTCCACTGGAGAGTCAGATAATTATGATGATATAGCCAACCATTCTGGCTCATTTAACCAATATTGGTTCTCTGATAGTCCTGAAGGCAACATTCTCCTAGAGGGTATGTCTGCAGGATTGCTAACACCAGGACAGTGTTTCCAGTGTTGGAACGGTACTAAGATCAATTGTCTTGTGAGGTTGTCTTGTCTTGCCATACAACACTGTGGTGAGGGAGGTAATGTACCTTCTCTCCTTCAATTATGTTGGCACTACATCGACTATGCCCTCCTTAATTTGATCCTGGATTACCCTGTCATACTCAGCTAGTAGTACAGGGTCCTGTTTCAATCTCCTGACGAGATTAATTTGTCGTTTGTGACATAGCTGGTAGTGTATGGTAGTGTTGGGTGATCACTCTTCCCTGGCCAGACAACTGACTTGGTGTCTCTCTCCATTGAAAGAGATCATGTTGTATGAAGGTCTCCTTCAAAATCCCAAGGGACTCAAAGAACCCATCCAACCTTGGTCTGGTATGTGCACGAGGACCGTTCCTCTCCCTTATAACCCTTTTTTTGTTGCTAAGCTCCAATAGATGTCAGATACATCTATAAGTCAATCTCAAGTGTATTCTCCAACTCTGCTGAGTCAGCTAGATCCAAGCCATGTCAGTACTCATATTGATTCCTAGAAAGGTCAATAGGACTGAGCAGAGTCTGGCATGAACTGTGTCAGTCGAGGTCTGACTTGGGTACTTTGTGCTCCTAGTTTTAATGTATGAGTATTGTTCAAGCTCTGACTGCTATGTGGCAGAATAGTAGTGTGATGATGACCTCGACAGTTGTGTCACAGGTAGTCTTAGAACGACAGTCCCGATTGATGTGGTGGTTCTTCAAACTTCAAATGTAACATCTGCCTGACCTATGCAATACCTCTCCTCTTCGCACACACTTCAGTACCATGGTGCATGAGCTTGATATATGTGCCTGTCCACAATAGATAAAATGACTTGACTTTCTTAGTATGATAAAAAACTGTTGAATATGTGGGCAGAGTCCCCTTCAGGGTGCTTCTGAAATGTGGTTGCTAGTAGTCAATTGTTCTCTCATCTCTATCTCTCACAATTTATTATTCTCATTATCCCCTCAACATTCCACCTACAACCACCATGCTCACAACTAATAATAAGATGCATTTCTGTGGGTAATTTATTCATTTGTATGAGGACAACAATTTTGAACATATGACCCAGCATCAAATAATGCTCTTAACCACCTCACGTGCGATTTCCACAGTCATAGAGACGACGAAGTCCCTTGATGTCATGATGAGAGGTAACAGTTTGCAGAATGAATAGTGCATCCATATGCTTAACCATGATAAGTTGTTCATTACCAAACCTTCTCTTAAAGTTGCTATAGCTTCCTCATAGAAAGCTTCACTCTTGGTTGTGCTATCACCATAGGTTGCCTCTGGCGATGAATGAGGTGAGTGTGGACCAAAGTGCTCCCCTTTGTGGTATGAGCAGGTCAGGCAGGGTTCTTTGAGGGAGGTTAACACTGGCAGGAATACTTGCTGACCAGCCTGATCGTGAGCATTATCAATATCATTAATGGCTAAACATACCTTCTCCTTTGTCTGGTCTGCCAGGTCAATCACCTGCTCTATATCGTCATCAGGAGTCAATTTAAGTATCTCTTCATCTAGCTTAGATAATATCTCTAATTTAGTGAACAGCAATGACCTTTGCTGTCTTCAACGTTCAGCACGTGGGTTCATTTCTTTTCTTCTAAGTTATCCTTAAGTTGACCTACTAGTCTTCCAACAGACCCGTAATGTCCTCTTCTCTTGAGCTTTTTCACTCTCATTTCCTCGGACGACATCTTTGATCACGTGGTTCTGTATTGCTGTTACTAAATACCTTCTTTTCTTTCTATCTGTTCAGTGGACATGTAATGTAACTAGCACCGGAGTTCCCTTAGACTGTATATCTCCTTTAATTCACAATTCTTACAATAATCAATGAGAAAATAGAGAGAGAGAGGAGAGGTAAAAATACACAAATCAGAGCACACAGTTCTCACATGATTACAAAATGATAAGATAATAGTAATAATAGTTAATTAAACCATAAATACACCACAACATTTACATATTACTTATCATTTTGTTATACGATACCACTAGGATCTGGAACAGTAATCCTTTCTCTGGTATGATACGTCTTCAAGGAGTAGTGGTATCCAAATGAAGGACGTGTTGAGGTCTATTGTAATGGACAATGAGGGAACAATATGTGATGATGGATTTGGTTCTACTGATGCTTGGACTATCTGTAAACAGTTAGGATATAACAGATGGTATAATTATAATCATCTCAGTTTGTAAGTGTACTAAATAGTTAATATACGAGATTTTAGTTAATTCAAAAATGATAGCTGTGGGTAAAAAATAATATAGATTTAAAAAAGTTATTTTATCACTATAATAGATCTGGAAGTTCCAGTCAACCAATTTGGAAGTACATACATGTCTAGTTAATCCTCTGACAACATGTTATGGTACTAGAAATTCGTGCCCCCATCAACTTCGAAATTACTAGTTGTTCCCACTATGAGGATGTGACTGGTCACATGTGGTTAAGTGATAGTATCAACTAATTCCTAATTTGTATTATTATGATCAAGAGAAGTTGTCGTTACGTTATGAACTCTTAAAGTGCTAAATTGATTGCGTGGGCGTTTACCGGTCAGTTCCAAATTTTTTAGCCATGAGGCAATCAGGAAGCTTCTTTATGTGTAAGCCAAATGCCTACAATTTGAAGGCGAAAAGTTAGTTTCTAGTACTTTTTAATGATATTTGGTGATATAAGAGGATTTTTTAAGAGTGAATGTATATACTCAGGTCAGTTATCGATATCTGTTTAAGTATTTTGTAAATTTTGTAAATAACTTGAACTGGGACCTTTAGCAAAAATTGAAAAGCTAATAGACTTAGCACTTTGAAATACCAAAATGATAACTTGTGATCTGATTTGGCAGTAATTTTGTATACATAAAGTTACTGGATATAGGATATAGCTGCTATATATGTGCAAATATTCATGGAACTGTATTTCTTTAGGTCCCATTGAAAGATTTTACTATTCTTTAATAATGCTACTCTAATCAGCAACGATGGTAACTATTAGGTGTATTAATTCAATTGTTACTTTGATATAGTGCATGCTGTTTAGTATATTGAATATACATTTTTGTACTGGTATTGGTTTTAGTATAGAATGACTTTTTAGCTTTTGTTTTCATAGTTACTGTGATTTTTTTTTATTTTTAGTTAATTGTTTTTAATAGCCTAATGTAGGTCGAGGGTAATAAATAATCTAACATAAAAGCTGTTTTTTTTCCATACAATTACTGTGTAATGTGTTTACCATCAAGTTCTTCAATTCAATCTGTGTACCACCAATATAGTTGCAATGCATGTCCTAATAACAAAGAATTTCAATAGATACTTTGATAATGTATTATACTTCCTTTAGCTACAGCTTTTTATATTCCAAATCATCTAATACAAAGACTACTTGTTCTGGAACACTTTGTAAGTGACATCTAATAATAATTATAAAGTTTGACTTTATTAAGTTATTTCATATTAATAGGCAACTCCACCTCACCAACAAGCTTATATTGCTACATAATCATCTATTGAAATGTTATACTATTTTTTACTAGTGTTCACTTTGGCTTTGGGCCACTTGTTAAAAGTTTTTTATTGTCCATTATATCACTATATTAATTATCTTAAGTCATTTAAATTTTTGCTAATGTTTTTTATATAATAATTATGAGTTGTATTTGCTTCCATTATTTGATAGTTAATATAATATATTGATCTGCCTTTATCTAGCTTACTCCAAGTAATGTGCTATTATCCTGTCTCGTAATGGATTTACGTCATCTCATATTACATATGTATTGTGAGAGTCTATTACAATAATGGAGTGGATAATATCTGTGATGATGTCTACTACAGTTCTAATGAAGCTAATGTCATTGGTCATCAATTGGGATATACTGGAGCATCTAGTTACTCTAGAGCTGGATTAGTGAGGTTTTGAACGTAATCATACATGTAGTCAGGTTTTAAATACTCTCTTTAGTTATGGCACTGACACTATGTCTATGAAGATGGATGATCTCAACTGTGCTAGTAGCAACTACCTACTATATTTCAGTGTTCATTCTCTACTATCATTGACAGTGGATGTACTAACACTAACTCTTATGATGGCTACTGTCTACTGCTGTAAGTGTATGAATATTTACTTAATACTAATAATTTAAGTGTATAAAATATTTCTTTGGACTTGTTTATAATTTTGTTATAGGGATCCACTAGGGATCTGGAACAGTAATCCTTTCCCTGGTATGATACGTCTTCAAGGAGGTAGCTATCCAAATGAAGGGCGTGTTGAGGTTTACTGTAATGGACAATGGGGAACAATATGTGATGATGGATTTAGTTCTACTGATGCTCTCAAAACTATCTGTAAACAACTAGGATATAACAGTTATTATAGTTAGATCATCTCGTCTGTAAGTGCAATTATTCAGATATAATATAGTAATCAGCACTCTTGGTGGGTGTGTCACTCATGTGTCCAACCCACGTGATGTCAAACGGTTGAGTATGATTGTAATAATTATAGATTATTATATCACTACAATAGATCTGGTAGTTTCAGTCAACCTATTTGGAGGACATACATGTCTAGTACTTCTTCTGACACATGTTATGGTACTAGAAACTCCTGTCCGTTGGCTTCAGTGACTAGCCTGTTCTCATTATGAAGATGTTACTGTGGAATGCAGTAAGTTTTTTAGTATCAATTGACCCTTAAGTTGTATTATTGTCATTTTAAAAGTGGAAGGAGGTGTTTGACCTCGATTAAAATGTAATTAGTTTAATTATATATAAATGTTTGTGACCTGATTTGCAATAAGCGACTATTTTCCATCAAACATTTAGAAACAGATTAGTCAAAAGGGCCCACTTTTAAAAAAAAACACAAATAATAGTTTTTTTTTGTACATACAATTGTCATGAACAGTTGGCATATATAACCAACTATATGCATAAAAAACTATTTGAGATTTTTTAAACAGTGATCCCTTTCACAAGACACAAATATTTTGTTAGAAATGGTCCCCTTAGATTACAAATCAGGTCCACATTGGATGCCTGCTTAATTTCTAACTATATTATGTACTGAAGTGCCTTTTAAAGCTCAATACAACTACTTGATGCTAGTTATAACAAGTATTTCTTTTTAAAATCTGTTTACAAATATCAATTATAGAAAACATCACTACATTTAATACATTAAGATTATCTAAAATATCTTTTTAGTTGACTGTTGTTTATAATTAAATTTGTTGATGTGTTTGATATAGATAAAGTTCCATAGATGTGTTATATATGTTACACTATTTCCTTTAGCTTACAGCACTTCTTTGCCACAATCATCTAACATACAGACTACTTGTTCTGGTGCTAATTCGTAAGTTTATCACTACGTAGTTATGACTATATTATATATGATTTTATTATAGTACAATCTATGATTTTCTTTATTTGTACACTCTTTGAGGTATATATAGTATATATCTTAAGTTACAATATTATTTTAGCCTCAGTTTTTAAAATTCATAATTGTAGCTGCATAGATAATAGTCAAAATATATACTGTATATATATATATATGACTAAATTGTTGTACATAGTTCGTTTAGTTTAGTTCTTTGATCCATGTTCATGTAGATACTACTGCTGAGAAATGGGTGCCGTTTATTTTCTATATCGTTTAATGGGTATACCTCATCATCCTATTACTATGGTATGTGGAGGGTCTATTATAATAATGGATGGGGTAATATCTGTGTTGATTACCACGACAGTTCTCCTGAAGCTAATGTCATCTGTCATCAATGGGATATACGGGAGCCTCTAGTTACTCTAGAGCTGGTAGTATAGTTAGATTTAACTATGATTTTAAGCATAGTTAGTTGCATTGTTTTATCTAGCTATGGTACTGATAGTCTATCTATGAAAATGGATGACCTCAACTGTGGAAGTATCAACTACCTCACTATATTTCGATGTTCATTCTTACTACTATCATTGATAGTGGATGTACTAATACTAACTCTTATGATGCTACATGGTTTTACTGTGTTGAGTTTAATGTTTATAAATATTTATTTAATACTTATCATTTTTGTAACATGTATACCACTAGGATCTGGAGTAGTAATCCTTTCTCTGGTATGATACGTCTTCAGGGAGGCAGTTGATCCTAATGAAAGGCGTATTGAGGTCTACTGTAATGGACAGTGGGGAACCATATGTGATGATGGATTTGGTTCTACTTGATGCTCAAACTTTTATTTTATTTTGTAACAATTGGGAATATAAACGTTACTATATTATGATCAATGACCCCTATTATTTGTTAGTAATATCACTATTTTGACAAATAGATTTTCAATATTACATCGTTTTCGATAGATTATGGTACTTCCATGTCAAACATACTTTGAGTATCATATATGTATAGTACTTCTTTGACACATGTTATGGTACTAGAAATCCCTGTCCATCAGTTCAATAACTAGTTGTGCCACTATGAAGATGTTACGTCCACATGTAGTAAGTTCTGTTATTATTTTTTTCAAAAAAACCTACTGGAATTTTCTTTATTATCATTCTTTTTATTTATTTAATAATTTCAGTTAATTTATTAACCTAATGATCATTATAATATTCTTTAGCTTTATAGTACTTATATTTAAAGGCTTCTTATTCACAAACTACTGTTCTTCATTAATTGTAAGTGACACAATGTTGTTTATTAGGTCATTTTATAAGTGTATTAAGCATTCCTTATTACTAATCCTTATTGCAGCAATTAGAATATCACAATCTTTATTGATTTAGCTGAGTTTGCTACAAATGGAGCCATTATCTATATCGTAATGGATATACCTCTAACATTCTATATTACTATGGTATTGTGAGAGTCTATTATAGTAATGGATGGGGTCATATCTGTGATGATTACTACTACAGTTTTGCTGAAGCTAATGTCAGTCTGTCATCAATTGGGATATACTGGAGCATCAAGTTACTCTAGAGCTGGATTAGTGAGGTTAGAACTTATATAGTCATGCATGTAAGTCAGGCTGTAAATATCTCCATTTAGTTATGGACTGACACTATGTCTATGAAAATGGATGACCTTAACTGTGCTAATAGCCACTATCTTACTATATTTCATGTTCATTCTCTACATACATTGATAGTGGATGTACTAATACTAACTCTTATGATGCTACTGTCTACTGCTGCTTACAGTGTAGAATATTTACTTAATACTAATAATTTTTGTTACAATACTACTAGGGTCTGGAACAGTAATCCTTTCTCTGGCTGATAACGTCTGTCAAGGAGGTAGTTATCCAAATAAAGGACGTTGTTGAGGTCTTTTGTAATGGACAATGGGGAACAATATTGATGATGGATTTGGTTCTACTGATGCTCAAAACTATTGTAAACAACTGGGATATAATTATTACCATAGATCTGATCACTTAAGTCTGTAAGTACTATAAATAAACCATAGCTATCTATAATAACTGTTTAAGTATAAAACTGTTTTACTTTCTTCAATAAAATTGTTTTTGTTTTTGCTTGATATCTCCATCCTGTAATTTCTTTGGACCATGTGTGGTTATGTTCATATTTCCAAACGTATCATTTATTCTATTGAGTATACAATAATATAAAGCTTAGAAGACATACTTCACTGCAAAACCAAAATACAATAATCATTAATTTCATTTGGCCACTACTGTGACTACTGCTTCAAGGCTAGATTACATTAGCCTTACTATTATTCTTTTGTAATTTTTACATGTTTAACATATGATTGAGTATTTCAAATGTATTATCACAATAGGGACTGTAACAATGTTCTGAAATTATTTATTTGGACTATTTTTTTAGATCTGGTACTTCCAGTCACACCAATTTGGAGTACATACATGTCTAGTTCATCCTCTGACACATGTTATGGTATATAGAAATTCCTGTCCATCAACTTCAATAACTATGTTGTACTCACTATGAAGATATATACTATCACATGTAGTAAGTTGTTATATTAAACAAATTAATTGTAATTTTGTTAAAATTCTAATAACTTTTGTAGCCTACAGCAGTTCATATTCCAAGCCTTCTAATATAAATAGTACTTGTTCGGATTAATTGGGTAAGTAATATATATTTATACATTTAATGATAAGAATTTTTTCTTATAATTTCTAATTTCCAGTAGTATATTTTAGATTTAGTTTAGATCATTTGCAAACATCATCACTTGACTGTAATTAGCTTATTAGTAACATTGGTGTTTCATATTTTATCATGGTAGCTTCTAGCCCTATGGGTTCTGGTACTATACGTCTTTATCGTAATGGATATTCCTATCTTTCTATTATTCTGGTATAGTACAGATCTATATCAGTGGACAATGGGGCAATATCTGTGATGATACCTACTACAAGTCAATATGAAGCTGATGTCATCTGTCAATCAGTTAGGATATACTGGAGCCTCTAGTTACTCTAGAGCTGTTTTAGTGAAGTTATTTTCTCTTACAAATTTATATTTTTAAAGACACAAGTAATTATTTGTTAATATTTCAGCGTTATGGCACGACTATAGCCCAATGGTACTAGAGTGATGTCAACTGTCCCTAACAACAACTACTATCTCACTATCCTACAATGTTCTTACTCTACTATCATTGATAGTGGATTATAACACTAACTCTTATGATGGGTAATGTGTCCTGCTGTGAGTTTTAATATTATCATTATAGTATAACATCTAAAATATAATTGTATTTAGATTTTACAAGGATCTGGAACAGTAATCCTTTCTCTGGTATGATACGCCTGCAGGGAGGAAATTATTCCTAATGAAGGACGTGTTGAGGTCTATTGTAATGGACAGTGGGGGACAATATGTGATAATGGATTTGATTCTAATGATGCACTTGTTCTCTGTAAACAATTAGATATTCAAACTATACAAGTTATAATCATCTTCCTTTGTATGTTAGTGCAATAGATTATTATATTGGAAGTATACTATATTTGTTATAGGTCTGGTAGTTCCTCTCAACATACTTGGATAGTAACTTAGCTTGTAGTAGTAGTCTTTCATCTTGTTTGGTTCATGTCAGAGTTTCCTAATAATACTTACCAAGGATGTAGTCATCTTAAAGATGTCACAATCAATGTAGTAAGTTGGAAATACATAATTATTTTGTAAAACTGGTCAACTTTTTCCCAATACAAACAATCAAATTTATAGCATTTGTCTTAAGTAAAGATATTATGAATACCACTTGCATTAGATCAGGGTTCAGTTAAGGAATAATCTAAGAATTATGGTTAAATAATATCCACATGTATTTTTATAGGATAAGAACATACTCTGATAACATAGCATAACTGTACATATTTCATGTTCTAATGAGGTCATATTACATTTGTAGGTATCCAATGACCTTATCATCATATCAACATTAAATACTACATGTCGTGGTGCTACTCTTGCTCCTTCTAATTCTGGCTGTAAGTCAATGCTTAACCTATAAAAACTAAGATATATGACATTAGTAAATAACTATATAAAATATTACTTAGATCCTTTATCAAGTAATGCTATAACTTTGTTGCATATTTATAAGTATATTATTGTTTTCTCCCTAGGCATCAAACATAGTTGGACCAGCTGGTGGTATGATTGGTTCTATTTTTGGTGCTTATTATTGTACTTTCATTTTTTTAAAAGTTACATTAATCCTTTTTAAAGATGTGAAAAACACTACATCAAATTGTTGTAGCTGTCTTATTGCATACACTGATTTTTATAACTTTAGATATGTTTATTTACTTATTTGTTTTTTTCCCATTGTATTTTCCAAGGTGCTTAGAATATTTTTTTTAACTGATTGTCAGTATGAGAGTAATCCTTATTAATAGAAATTTTCTCAGTTTATCATTAGTCAGCTACTTCTACAAAAAATAATTATGATGTAATTTGTTATTTACAGTGACATCATGGTTCGACTATTCACATTATTCATTGATTAATAAAATGATAAGTGTTGATTACTTGAAGTCTTAGAGACTATGGTTTGTTACACTATTAATAGTCTATATAGTATAGACTATAGTTTTGACCTGTGGCTTTTGTTGTATGTATATATGATATGTAATGTATATGTACATACATAATATACTAAATACATACATACATATATACATATAACATGTATATATATATATATATATATATATACTGAAGTATCTAAGAGTGCTCGATGTCGTTTAGACAGAGCGGTTAGAACAGAATTAAAGGACAAAGAACAGGACTCTCGCTGTGTTGCTGTTACTCTCCGAGTTTTCATGTGTTATGCAATCATCGAAAGCTGTCTGATGATCGCATAATGCGTGAAACTCTGAGTAACAGCAACACAGCGAGAGCCCTGTTCTTTTGTTCTTTAATTCTGTTATATATATATATATATATATACTGCATATATATGAAGGAAACTCAAAACAATTGACTAAAGGTACAGAAATGGTTTTCATATTCTAATTAAAATGAAGACCTTGTAGTAAAGATACAAAATATAAAAATTAGTGCAATACTAGTCCATGCTATTGCAGAATGCTACTATCTAAACAAAGTGTATGGTGAAATAATTATATTGCCCAGTCTCGTGGGTGTTACTTCTGTGACGTCATTGTAGTAACACATTTCTGCAAATAGGACTAAGAAAGAAATGCCTAACAGATTGTGTTTGCAGCTGGTTGTTCTAGCATTCCCAGTGATGAGGTCACCCTATGTAAGTTTCACAAAGATCTAGTACTGAGAAAGAAATGGATAGAGGAAGTTAAAACGCACTAGAGATCGTTGGAGTGGTCCATCAGAAAATAGTAGTCTTTGTAGCAATCACTTCACAGATGACTGCTACGAACAAAGCTCACTAATTCAACATTCATTGGCATAATAGTGAGAAGAAAGTTGAAATCTAAAGCTGTTCCGGCTATCTTTAAGAGAAAGATTAGATCCTGACTATTCTGGCCCATTACTTAAAAAGTTAACGACTGCATATGGTTAAAAAATAAGGAATGGTTGAATTTCTTAAGTGATGCGAAGTCTCTACATTATGTATTTTTATTGATTTAGACACCAAGGCTAGTGAAAAGTTGAACCTCTGATAAGAAACACTCGGTTTATGAATGATGTAGTAAAGAACTCTCTCCTCTCTACCAGACTTCTTTAGAAGGTTTTCAGTGTCATGAATCCATTTCCTGCCAAAATCAACTGCTTTTCATTTAAGGGAATGCAATCAAGGTTGGGAGTAGTTCAATTTTGATTTATTATTTTTAAATCATATATATATAGAACACTACTTGCAGCTATGCATTTTAATGAAAATTCTAAGAGAAAACTTGCTAAGACTAAATAAATTGGGCACAGAACGGTTTGCTATATCCTTTCCAAAAGTACAAGAAGGAGGATATGTAATAAAAAAAATACTAGAAGCAACCATCTTTCGAATTTAAAATTAAAAGCATTTTGCTTTCTTCATTTGGAAACAAAACAATTATATTAGAGACAAAACACAAACAGTATGACAAAAATTCATTTTGTTACCCTTTAACTATATAATGTAACTAACTAGCTCCTTCATCACAAAACTCATTGACTATACATACACTATATTTTGGTCTACTTTGATTTTGGTCAATATTTTTCAGATACTATTTGATTGTATTATTGCATACACAAATGAATTATTAAAAATTAATGACATTTTATGCACAGTATTTACAGTTCAGGAACCTTATACAAATGATTGATTAGCTTTCTTTTTATTCTATTGTAATTGTAACTTCTATGGTTCACTACCATAAGTGCAGTAGATTAGGAGTGTAAAATAGGTCATCAATAAATTATAATAAATTATTTGGTGGGGTAGTAACAAAACTATTCATTTTAGTCAGTTGTTATTCAGTATATATGCACATGTAATAAAATAGCACGTATTTCTGTAATATATAATATATAATGTATACATTCTCTTTTTACTTACTACTTTGCTCAACATATTACTGGAAAAACTGTGAAAAGGTTATAGAGTGTCTTAGTGAGAATGTCCTCAGGTTGACAGATTTAGAATGTTGTTGTGAAAGTGATTTCTTGTATGTGGAATTAACAAACATTGACTGCGCCAGAAAAAATATGTGCCCTTATAAACATATTACTTTCATTATGCTAATGTGTATTAGTATAACTTATGGTAATCTTTTCATCCATATTTAGACTTTTATGCATGGCTGTGTCCAAAGAGATTAACCTTTGGGTACTTGTAGTTTTCCCATCGTAATTTACATTGTTGGATATGTCACATACAATCACATGGGCAAATGACAAAGTCATATAGTTCCGTTCTTAAATGTTTAATGTATTAAGTAGTCCCTCTTTTGAGAGACCATCCTCTTATTCCAACAAAAGTGGTCTCCCAAAAGAGGTGGGGCGGGGTAATGGATTGGATCAATTTGTGCAACCCACGACAAGATTTGCCAAGATCATTTTTTTCAAACAGCTATCCTCTCTTCTAAAGTTAAAATTTTTTCTTTTCTTAGACATCTCTGGTTGGTAGTTTTTTTGTTAACAACAGCTGCAAGTCACATAATAATACAGCTGCAATATGAGCATGCATATCGAATTTTACATGCAATTTACACTTCTAATGGTCTTAAAAAGCACATGTTAGTGGTCTCCTGTCTCACAAAAGAGGTGGTCTTTGACTAGAGGTGTTTTTTGTATTGCACATGCCATCGGTACATGAAATTGTGGTCCTCTCAAAAGAGATGGTCTTTCACGGGAGTGGTCTCTCAAAAGAGCGGACTACTGTAATTTAAAGTATTACACTAAATAAATCATATGTGGGTATATACCTATTCTATTAGTATATAGCCCTGCACTGATAAGATAGTACAGATATTCCTTAATACTAGTACCTATCATCAAGTAAACTGGTCTGACTAGATATTTTATTACAATAGTTTTGAAAAAGAGAGCCTTAGTCACATTGGGGTAGCTGTTAGCTTTGTTAGGCTAGATAGAGAGACAAGTTTGTGTCTTTGAGGCTCATAAAATTATATTGTATAATAAACTATAACTTGATATCAAGTGAATATTAAATTAAATCTTCTAATAATGGCTCTATGATCTGTTAATTATGAATGTGTATACTAGAGGGGCAACCATATGTTGGCTTAATATAAGACTCATATCCTTAATATAACCCATATAAATATACTCAGATAGTATACTATCTACAGTATATTGCATATGAAACAGTAGTAGTATCAACACAGTAAACATAAACACACAGTATACACATAAGCACAGTCTACATCATTATCTTGGGTGTAGACACTAGAATTTGATGAAATCATCCTAACCAATCCTGTGTATTGAAATTAGATTCACATCTTTCAAATAACATAATGTATGTGTATTACGTATACTATCTCTAGTTTGTATAAACATGTTACATGTTTATATAAACATGTATACTATGTAATAGTGCATAGTGTGTATATCACTGTATACTATGAGAGTTTATCATGTATACTGTAGAAATGATATATACTATTTATGCTATGTATAACATGTATACCTGTTTATATAATGTATAGTGTGTGTACTGTTATACTGGGTATACTATGACTATTTACAATGTATATTGTGAATACTATGTATAACACAGTATGCACAGTAGATGTACATAAATGGTAAACACAGTATACACAGAATACACAGTATATACAGTAAATTATATGGTATACGCAGTGTGTGTTTACCTTATATGCTGTTAAAAGTTTTATATATAGCAGAGTAGTCCTTGAATAAGCAAGTAACCTTTTGGTGCTAAAGAAGGCAGAGTTATAGTTGATATTTGGTATTCCTTAATGTACAGATGCCATTAAGAGGACTATTTGATTTTATAATAGTGGTAAAGTTATTGGATATCAAGTTGGCTGGATAGATGGAACAATACACACTGCATGGTACACCAGCAGTATTAACTCTTATTACAGTGATGATATTACTTTAACTCATAATAATCCTTGTAGTCATATTTGGACTTCTATGCTGGCACAAGTGATAACTATCTTCAAAGTAATTGTCCTTGTGGTACTAAAAGTCATAGAATTCCACATCATTTTGTTGGTAATGATTGTTACTATGAGTCTGGATATCCATCTTCACCACCAGTAGTTGGTAAATTTCATCCCTATGATCCTCTGTGGGACAGTCATCAATGTGGTTACAGTATAGAAAACTGTCTGTTGTCAATGTTTTGGTAAACCTTGGTTTTATAAGACATTCAGTTACTCCACTACTGATTACATAGATGTAAGGATCTTTTTTGATGAAGGTATATCTGATAAGATAGTCCTATAGAAAGTATAAGATCTATGTGAAATAAAGGAACAGCTTATACTTTAATTAAGTTGTATATATTATGGACACACTAGATAGGTATAACTTCGATTTAGTAAGAGGCCTTTTTGTCAAGTATTATACTTATTACTTATGAGATATTAAATACATAATATAAGCACTAAGATGCTGTTTGTCAATAACAATAAGTAGGTCTGCTGTAACATGAGTCAGTATATGATCAATATTTGATATGAGTACTCCTTGAGCTCTTGGTTGATATTGGTATAATTATTTTTTATTCATGTGGTGAAAAAAAAGATAGTTATGGTTGACATTACAGTAATCCTAGTGGTATTGCTTATCTTTTGAATGGCTTAGAAAATGAACTTTGGTGTATATTGGCACATAATTTTTTTATTCATGGGATGAGAAAGGACAGTTATGGTAGATATTAGAGTAGTCCTTGTGGTATTGATTATCATTACACTATTGAGAAAGAGAATTATTGTTGAATTTAGTGTTGTTTATTATCAGTCCAGAACTGAGGCTTCTACTTTTAGGAAAAAAAAACATCTTCTTTGTAGTTATAAAATGGCCAGAATTTTTAATTGTTCACAATTCAAGACAACCTCTAAAAAATGACATATCTCTATGTTGTAATTCTATGGCTGGTGTCTATGATTACACTATTGGGACATGTCTTTCTATTATTAATTCTCCCATTCAAAATCTGATTGCCAAAGTTGATAATATTGATTATTAGAGTAATCTTTGTGTTAAGATCATTGCATAGTCAACGTATATAATGTATATGATATAATATACCTCACCTCACTTGAGGTTATAATATACAATTATATCCCTCTCTGGTTAACTGTCCTCTTCTCTTTGTCTGGAGTGATTGAGTTTGTATGTTTTTGAGATATATAACCTAATATATGACATAGTGAATATAAACCCTAATAAGGGAGTGAGTGTTCGAAAGGACAGAGATTTGTTTTACATGAAGATGTTGGTATAGGGTACAGAGATAGTGCTATCTAATAATGTTGATTTTAAAATACCAATTGCTATATATTACCACATTGGCTGTTTGCAGTCATCATATAAGTTTTTAATCTGATGAATTTCAGAATTAAAGATAGATCCTCAGCATCTCTTCTACTCAAATCATGAGCAATGGCCACAAATACAATCTTTTATCTCTGAAAATTGGCTTGAAAATTAATGATGGTATTGCTTTGTCTTGGGAAGACATGGATTGTATGGCAATAGTACATGTGTAAATTTTCATAATTTACAGATTATGTGTGCATGCTTTATTTTTTATTATTTATAAAAGATAAATAATAATTATGATTATTGATGATAAAATAAAAAAAATAATAAAAAAGTCAGTGCAATAAAAAAAAATATAAAGTATAAAAAAATAGATAGCATTATCTTTCTTTAGATTGAAACAATCATGATCCTACTAGTAGAGGCGTGGCTCGATGATCGGACACTCTGGTGTTTTTACTGTTTTTAAATAAACGGAGCGTTCGAAGCTGACTTTCGACACCAGCTTCGAGTGCCCCAATCCGTCATATAGTTATTGCAAAAAATATACTGAAAAAGAAATCTCTTTGCACAATTTACAAGCATATATCCTGTACACTTGTGATAATTATAATACGGACATTCTTATGTAGATTCGAACGATGACCATATCTTGGTAACAATTATAGCTTGAACGTTTTCTCTGCTTTTGAACACTATATAAGATGTAAAGAATTAACCGTCAAAATTTGGAGAAATTTCTACATACAGTTCTGAATATACATTTCTTTGAAAACATGAACTCATGGACGAATAAACGGAGAAGTGCTTTTCTAAAGTAAGTGATAAGTTCTTGTTATTTATTAACTCAAATTTGACAATCACAATACTGTTTATTATTATACAAATTCACTGTGCATGAAGGGGGGGGGGGGGGGGGGGGGGGGGGGGGGGGGGGGGGGGGGGGGGGGGGGGGGGGGGGGGGGGGGGGGGGGGGGGGGGGGGGGGGGGGGGCGGGGTGGGGGCGGGGGGGGGGGGGGGGGGGGGGGGGGGGGGGGGGGGGGGGGGTGGGGGGGGGGGGGGGGGGGGGGTGGGGGGGGGGGGGGGGGGGGGGGGGGGGGGGGGGGGGGGGTGGGGGGGGGGGGGGGGGGGGGGGGGGGGGGGGGGGGGGGGGGGGGGGGCGGGGGGTGGGGGGGGGGGGGGTGGGGGGGGGGGGGGGGGGGGGGGGGGGGGGGGGGGGGGGGGGGGGGGTGGGGGGGGGGGGGGGGGGGGGGGGGGGGGGTGGGGGGGGGGGGTGGGGGGGGGGGGGGGGGGTGGGGGGGGGGGGGGGGGGGGGGGGGGGTGGGGGGGGGGGGGGGGGGGGGGGGGGGGGGGGGGGGGGGGGTGGGGGGGGGGGGGGGGGGGGGGGGGGGGGGGGGGGGGGGGGGGGGGGGGGGGGGGGGGGGGGGGGGGGGGGGGGGGGGGGGAAATAATTTTACAACAAAAAAGTCTAGTAGTTAATTATTACATGTCACACATAAAACAAACAAAATTTAGTGATTTTTCTTTCTTGATCCCAACACATATCATGTGGTACCACTGGAAACATTTTTCACATTCCACCCAATTAGTTGCTTTAGTATGAAAACATAAATTATTAGAACATGCTGATAGTTTTTCTGTACTAAAATACATGAATTGTATTATTATATTGTGAATATTTTCATACTGGTTGTCAGATTATTCTTTGACTGTTCTAGTGTAGTTTTCTAAAATGGCAAGCCATTAGTCAAGGGTTAATTATAATATAATGTCACATACCATTATCACTGAGTCCATTCTTGTCATATTCACTGAGTCCTATCTCTTCTTCACCTCTCTTGCTAGTACTTCTGGTACATCTCTTCCTCCCTGTAACAAGGATAATTAACTCATAAATACTTCAGTATATATACATTACACATACTGGAAATTTGAGAATTTTTAGGTAATGTCTTTGACTGTTCTAGTGTAGTTTCTAAAATGGCAAGCCACTAGTCAAGGGTTAATTATAATATAATGTCACATACCATTATCACTGAGTCCATTCTTGTCATATTCACTGAGTCCCTATCTCTTCTTCACCTCTCTTGCTAGTACTTCTGGTACATCTCTTCCTCCCTGTAACAAGGATTATTAAGTCATAAACACTTCAATTTATATACATTACACATACTGGAAATTTGAGAATTTTAGGTAATGTCTGACTGCTCTAGTGTAGTTTCTAAAATGGCAAGCCACTATTAAAGGTTAATTATAATATAATGTCACATACCATTATCACTGAGTCCACTCTTGTCATATTCACTGAGTCCTATGACTCCTATCTCTTCTTCACCTCTCTTGCTAGTACTTCTGGTACATCTCTTCCTCCCTGTAACAAGGATAATTAACTCATAAATACTTCAATATATATACATTACACATACTGGAAATTTGAGAATTTTTAGGTAATGTCTTTGATTGTTCTAGTGTAGTTTCTAAAATGGCAAGCCACTAGTCAAGGGTTAATTATAATCAAATGTCACATACCATTATCACTGAGTCCATTCTTGTCATATTCACTGAGTTCTATCTCTTCACTTCTCTTGCTAGTACTTCTGGTACATCTCTTCCTCCCTGTAAAAGGATTATTAACTCATAAATACTTCAATATATATACATTACACATACTGGAAATTTGAGAACTTTTTGGGTGACTGTTCTAATGCACTTTCTAAAATAGCAAGCCATAAATTCAAAGTATAATTAACCTCAGGCTGTGTCACTTACTATTCTCATCTACTTCACTGAGACTGATGTCTCCATCACTGGATTTACATGCTGTAGCGTCTAAAGATAATTCTTCAGGATGGAATATTTTTTTTCCCATTTTTCATATCTGATGTCAGGTAGATCATAACCATTCTCATACCTCCTAGAAAACCGACTGTGCTCTTCTTCTGTAAAATCAAATTTTGATGTACTCTGTTCACTTTGTTTTTTTTCTTTTTTTTGTCTCTCTTTCTCGGCTTTTTCAACTGCTATTTTATTTTTCTCTCCTCTACTTCCTTCTTTTTCTGTTCTCGTTCCATTGCCTTCTTTTCTCGCTGTTGCTTTCTAAGATCTTTAGCTTTTAATTCATCTGCTTTCTTCATTTCTTTTTCTCTTATCAACTGAAGATTTTCAGAACTTGTTAAAACACGAGCACTGTGGTTTTTTTTTTCTCATTACTTGGTAGCTGAGGTAAAGTAAGAAAATCATGAAGAGTAGATGGCTGAACTTTTGTAATGCAATCTCGTCTGCAGAAAAGTTACCATAGTAACCACAGGTACTGTCTTCACTACAAGTGTGTTCCTCATAATAATCAATGCTTTCACTATCGGAAGTAATACAGGTACGAGGATGAGACTTAGCTGGGCTATAAAGAGGAAGAAACAGTCCCATCTTGGAGGCTATCATATCTATTTTCCCATCCTCCTCAAGTTGCAAGTAACGTAATACTGCATACCTGTTGAAGGGGTATATACCAGTGGATCTAAACCCAGCAACAATATTGGCTGGTGTCATTGCCTTTGTCCAGGCTCGACTAAAAAATTTCGGTGAAATTAAATCTATTAACGGCTTTCCAGGATTATAGGACATGTAGAGATGACACTCATTATTGTATGCCTTTTTTAAGGGGCTAAAACATGACCTGTCCAATGGTTGACACAAATGAGTTGTGAGGTGGCAAGCAAAATAAGATGATCTGATTTGCAGCAGCTGTCCTGATCAATTGAGGTTGGTAATGTGAAGAATGTCCATCCAGGAGTAACAAGATGGGTCGTTGTGGAGGGATGTGAAGTAAGAAGTGATTAGTAAACCATTCCTGAAACAATTCGGAATCTATCCATCCATTTTTAGACAACCCATATGCAGTACCTGGGATTTCTCCTGTTGTGAAATTGGGCTTGAGTTTTTTCCGATCAAAAATTATCATCGGAGGCAAAAGGTAACCAGAAAGCATGCATGCTGACAAAACAGTAATTTGGGCTTTATCACCACTAGTAATACAGGAAATATCTCTCTGACCTTGTACTCCAATTATTTTGCCAGTTTATTATGTTGCAATGGGAACCCGCTCTCATCACAGTTAAAAATCAGCATTGGTGATTCAAGCAAATTATTAGACTTCAATGTTTCTTCAAGCAAGTCAAAATATCGATTTATGACATCTGGGTTAGCTGCAATAGCTCTACGATATGCTAAATTGGATCCATATCTTAATCGTAGTTTTTGGATGCCGCTTCACAAATGAGCCCCACCAACCAGTAGTGACATTGACATCTTCAACTTCACATTGACGTTTCTTGCTAGTGCTGCTCTAACAATACAAAGAACTTGTTCCTTTGTCCGAGCGAAGCCAATTTTAGCTGAACCTACCAAAAATGTTACTAGTTCTTCTCTTCATGTCATTTAGGTATCTAGGGGGTCCACTGTGAGCACCAAAAGAGACATTACCAGACACTCGATCCCATAATGTTGACTTTGGCACATTATACATTTCAGCAGCTTTTCTAAGAGTAAATCGTCCTTTAGCCACGTCCTTTGCTGCTATACGTAACTGGGTCTCACTCCACCGCTTGTAGTGCTATACCTTGGCTTTTTTCTCCAGAGGATAACCTAGGCTATTAAAGAAGATGTAACTATAACATAATAAATCATATATAAACAAAGAAAAATAGACTCATGTCAGGGGCACTTAAAAAAGGACTTGCATGTTTTTCAAACAATTAATTGTCTCAGCACCCACTTAAAGCACATAAACTTTATGGTTTGCAATAAGTCATTTGTACAAAGGTCTTTCACAACTAATTGTCATAGCTTTGTATAGAGACTCCTAGTTATGTATAAAAGATAGAAAGATTTTAGCTCATTGTAGTGGACTACTGCATTCTGAAGATTCAATAAGACCAGATGAAAACAAATAAGTAAGGCAGATATGTCTACTAGTATGTTTGAAGGTATACATCTCTTCTCTACTACATAACAAAGACTATACATTGCACCAATGACTACATGTGATATAACTATATACTGCAAAATATTTAGAGCCTTTGATCATATCATGAATTTTGAATAAGCAACTCATTAGAACTCATCTCTCTATAAAATAATGACTAGTGACTTTACATGTTATCTGCCTACCCTTCCTCCTATTCTTGTGACTATAACATCATACCTACAGTATAATACATGGTCTATGACATATTTTAGTTTACGGGATGACTTTATCTTTTTTCTCAAAGGTATTAAAAAACAAATAATATTGTCATATAATTAATTGATTATCATTTAAAAGTTTATTTTCACTCAATTATTATAATTCAAATATCTATCACATGTTTACCTACTTATAGTAAAGTAGTCATAAAGTCAAGCAGCTATTAAGCCTTAGCACAACACTCTTATTATTAAAAAAGTGAACTGACTCTGTTATTACAGACATATTTACTAATCACTAAAATGGCCAGGGTTGACTAAGGTATTGCTAACACATAGCTCAAGCCATCAAGTCTTCCACATGGACATCTATACATTATCACAAATTACCATGTTTGATTCTTTCCACAATAGTTAATACGAGAGAGTCCTGGATAAGGTTTAACTTGAGGTAGATTTAGTTGATAGAAAGAGAAAGACTCAGAAACTGACAGAAAAACTCCTAGCTAACGTTTAAACTTGAGGTTGTGTTGTCCGCCAAAACATACCACGTGTCCGCAAATACATTTAAGTCCGTACAAGCACCAAAAACGGAGCTCATTCACAACACGGAGTTTAGTTAGGAAACTGTGCAAGGAAAGTGTATTCATTGAGCATAACCAAGAGCCACATTGTACGGAAGCAATAGGCTATCTTCAAATTTTTAGAAGAAAAAAGTGTCCGAGAATAGATTTGTCCGTCCATTGATCTTCGACTCTACACTTAAACAGTATGTAGTCTCTGATATTCTAAATGGTATTAGTCCTGTAAAGTAATAATATACTTTAATAATAAGCACACAACACATACTATTCTATTAATATACTTTATTCTGAAGTCCCTGGCTTAAATACGTTGTCTTATTATAAATGAATTTAATGCATTCTTTAAGTAATATAAATAATATTATAATAACAACATTATATGATGGGTGGGGGTATAAATAAATAATATCTGACTTTCATCATACAACAACCAAAATTAGAAGGAAGGCAATTTGAAAGTTGGTAAATACCTAACTAATTTATTTCTGAACTGTGTACTATTTCTAAATTATTGTTTCCATTGAGATTGTTATGATAAAAGCTGATAAAGGTCAACCACAATACACATGTATTGTAACATATAACATAATGTTCATTAATTTTGTTCAATAAGATTCATATTACATGAGTATATGTGATATTATCTATTGACACATTTAATAGTTACATGAAATACTTGACCACTGTATATTATAATAGTAAGATTCCTCTAGTAGTTATAACCTAATGAGATAACAGATATCAATTAATTAATATATTGTATAGTATATTCTAACAGCAGAACTTTAAATCAAAGTGCTAAACACTATTGACTTATATCTATATAGCTGAAAAGCATTTTACTCATGTTATTAATGATAGTAGATGATTATTTTAATAAACTGTTTAAAGAAAGGTTCATATTGTCACATATTAAAATATATTAAATACTGCACTTACTTTATACAAATCAGTTTATAAGAATCATCAACATATATTGGAGGTAGACCAGTGGACAACGAGTCTTTAATTCATAATTATAAGTAGGTAGTACTTATAACAAATTTTTAAAATTATAACAGAATCCCTGCTTTCTGCTCTTTACCTTAGAGACTATAATAATATAAATGACATATTGCATATTGGTTTTGTGAAATTGGAGTAATAACTACAATGTATGTGTTGATAACATAAGTCTAAAAGAACATTAAACTATTCGACTAATGTAACATAAATTAGTTCTCACGTTATCATCAGTTATGCATTGTTTTAGCTAGAAATTCAGATATTTCATTAGCTTTCATATTATTATTTACAATAGGACCTTCAATAGCAAAAATAATCATACCCCGTATGACAGGAGATGACTGTGTTTCAATCCACTTTGTTATCATTCTACAATGCACAGTTTACTCATATTGTCTTGAACAATTGTTAATATATTATCTAAATCATTGTCAGAGATACCCAAAGCTAAATCAATTTCTCGCCATCTGCTGGAAATGTCAGCTAATAAAGAATGATGTAACAATATATCTCAAAGGCCATATATGAATTATGATTATGGGTGTGGCCTAGGCATGAGGATCTTTCTTCATTTAGACTCTTTGTTGTGTCATTAGTCTTGTTTTTCTTTAAAGAAAGTATTTGCTATAGAATCACAATATGCACAACAAAATACACTAGTCTACAGCTTATAGGAATTTCATGCTCTTTCTTTTCTTTTCTCATTGTGTGGTCCCAATAATACTATTGTTTATTGTATGTTAGTTCTTCCCATTCTGTGTAGACTTTAAGTAACTAACTTCTAATGACATTGTCTTTTCAATTTTGTATCAATCATTCTGGAGCTTATAATAAATTATATTAATAATAATTATAATCTTATGTGGATTTTGTATAGAAATGACCAGTTTGTAGAAAGACATGTCATAATTTTACATTTTTCTTACTTCATCTTCTTCATTATTTGATTGATTCCTCTTTCTTCTCTGATCATTAGTTCTATGTTATTTGATTTATTTCCATTTGTAATGTTTCTATCTTTTTTTGTTTGTCTTCTAATAGTTTACCATTTCTATAGAACATAACCATATACTAGTATATGGTACGTAACTATTAACAATATTGTAGCTTACCTTCTTTATGCCTGGTCAACTGTTCAATCTCTAATGTCTTAGCCCTATCCATTCTCTCCATTAGTTTCAGTTTCTCTGTATATATAAGGTACAAATATATCTCTATTAAAACACAAGTACCTGATGAAATTGATGATTGGTCTTGTGATTCTTCTCTTTCCATACTGTGTGCTAGTAATAATAAAATGTTCATATTTTAGTACGAGCTAATTATCATTAGAACCCTTATGCAACGAAGGGAATTAATTAATCACAGTTTAAAATATGGAAATATAGCATGCCAGATAATTTTGTAATGTCTCAAAACCATGTGATAACTATATAATATTGTCATGTCCATTTCACACTGTATATTCTAATGACAAATAATGATCTGGAAACAAAATTTGACAAGTAAAAAATTTCATTATAGTCTTTACTGTACATGCTACAATAAAGTGTAACTTTGAAGTTTCTTTTAATTTTGAACTAATTGGAAAATTGATTTCTACCTTCTACCATTTGACAGCTAGATAGCAAAATTTTAAACATTATACTCAACAATAATAGAAGATGCATGCATTAATACAATGTAAAGCAATAGAAGAGATATAGTAAAGTTTATACTTTTAAAATCATTAATATATTAAAATATAACAATATAATCATGACTAATGAGCATAATGTTGTATTTCTAATGCAGTATGGACTCTAATTTTTGATTATTAACGAGAAAACTAACTAATCCTATTTATTCTAACAATACATGTTAGAATATCTACTAATGATGTCACTAGTGACATACTGTATTGAAGATCTAATGTTGATAGCTTTGCCATCAGATTCCTACCAGCAATTACTGCTGGTTCTCCAAGATCCTCAAGAATTCTAATAAAGACATTCTAATAAGTTCATCAAACTCTTGTAGTCCATCTCAAATCTAGATGGAGCTCTTCCCAATATGAGACCATCCAGCACTGATAACTCAGGGAGTGGACGGGTGTCACATAGATGACATGGGTGATTGCCTTTCCCGTGATGAGTCAAAACTCTACTCAGCAGCTTTAGGCCTTTTACTCTCTTCCATCCAAAGTCCAGAGCAGCATCCCAGAGCTGGGCCCAACTGATCCGTCTCAACACCTCTGCAACCATAGGGGCCTTCTCCAAACATCTGTCTACACGCATCTTCTTATCAAGCTCAAGAATTTCCTTCTTCGTCTCCCTGATTGAGCCAAGACTCCTGATATTTGTGAAATTGATCCAAACCACTCCTCCAGCTCCTTACACTCCTTCACCAGACTAACGAATCAGAATCATCACAGAGTGCCAGTATCACCCGTCCAGTCAGGCAGACAGGATTATTGACAATGACACGATGGAGAAAGCCTAATTTCCTTACCAAAATTCTGTACCTCGTCATTGGAACTTCCAAAGCCGTATTAGCTGCAGTATTATAGAGTGATGCATGCGCATAATAAATTATTGTAATGTATGCCATATAATGACATAAAGGTAATGATGAACCATGTAATGAATTTACAATATAGTCAAATGACTCTTCTGTTGAATACCTTCTAACTTTAACTTTAGCTTTCTCCATTTGAAACCAAACTACCTCCATACAGACCAGCTAGGTCCATAAATTACTAATTAATATCTCTTATCTCTAGCTTCTTTTGTCATTAAGTTTCATTTCATTCCTCAACTAGTGCCTACATCAATGCTTAAACGCTATTCTATAAACCTCAGATCTGTAAATCTGGCTTTGCAGGATATATAAAATAGGAGGTAAAATCATTACTAAAGCCAAAAGTATATGATATATGTCACAGCACATCACCTTTTATAATATAGCATCATACCTCAATGTACATGTTTAATACTATCTGTAGTATTGTCAGTGATACTATCTTGGTATGAACACAGTTGTTATAATATTAACATCAGTACAGTTAATAGTATAGATATATCAAGATACTTAGAATTGCTGATATTATTAGTCAATTTTGAGTGCCATCATATGTATTGTACTAAGCTATGCTATAAGACACTAATATACATATTATGCATACACCATACACCATACATCATACATCCATACATCCATACATCCATATAATATAATATATAATTATATATATATATGCTGTATAATATATATATAACCATGATCTCTAAAGTTTATAAATATTTGTCATATATATATGGTCTTTTAAATAAGCATATAAAATAACTATATGTAATATCTCTGACAGTTTCACATTTTGGGTATATATTTTCAGGAAATGCTTAATAAAGCTTTTGTATAATTGTAGTGACTTTAGTCCAACCTCATTGTTACATTATCATTATTTTTAATAACTGAAGAAAAACTTTTGTTAAAAATACTTATTTACATTATTACAATAATTCTAATAATTTTGGATAGTTACAATAAGAGCAAAACATAATCAATAAAGAACAGAAATAGATGATAACATTAATGTACACAATAATATAGCAACAATTAAAAATTAGATATATTTTCATTAATTAAAGAGGTCAGAGTAACGTGGAGGACCAGTATCCATCAGTGTTCCTACCTCCTCAGTGGGTCCTTGCACATTGTTATAATCAGACCTTCCATGAGCTGCACTTAGAACTCCATGAGCAGGATTACAAAAAATTAGTTTGTACATAAGAATGTGCTTCCAAATTACATACATTAGGCCTTGATGTCTACGTGCCTGTACAATGGTAGTTTCAGGAGATGAAAAATTGTCTGTATTCAACTTGTTGGGTGTTGTAACGTCTAACCTTTTGTCTGTTTGACTTTTATCATAGGAAAACAACAATTATACAGCAAATGGAAGTCACAATAATTGTTAACAAAATAGAACTGAGCATTCCACCAAAAAGTCCAGTTATGTTTGATGCTAGAAAACAGTAAGTAATAAAAAATATAATATAGATTACAGTATATTGCTCTGGTAAAGGATCTAATCAATATATTTATATTTATAAGCTATATCATACATAATAATTTGTACTTTAGTATTGACTTACAAGCAGTGGTAGGAGAAGCAGGAGTAACACCACGACAAGTTGTCCTTATGTTGATGACTGATGACAAACTCTTTGGATTACCTACAAATGTAATGTGACCTCATTAGTAAAAATTATTTACAGATATGTTAGTTATCAGTCCTTATCCCATACAAATATGTGGATACTTTTAACTATAAATTTCTTAGATATGTTCTACATGACTAATGTAAGATGCATTCACAATATCTTTACATCCATAATTTTGATTCCTTTATTGGGAAAAAGTTGACTACTTTACAACATGCGTATTTCCAACTTACTACATTGTCATTGTGATATCTTCGAGATGACTACATTCCTTGATAAGAATTAGTAGAGACAACTCTGACATGAACCCAAACAAGTAAAATACTCCTTACTAGAAGCTAAGTTACTCATTCAAATATGTTGAGATGAACTACAGACCTATAACAATTATTTTATAATATACTTCCAGTATAATCTATTGTACTAAAACATACAAGACCGATGATTGATACTTGTATAGTTTTGAATATCCCTGATCATTATAACAATCCATCATCACATTTTCCCACGT